>NW_028251539.1:0-131707 GCF_964263255.1 Lissotriton vulgaris
GGAAGGTCTCCTTAGTCCAATACTTTTGAGGTTGGTGGGCCTTGGCCAAAGGAATGGTAAAGTAAGCGTCTTATAGGTCTAATTTGACCAGCCAGTCTCCTGCTAACAATAGGTCTCGCAGAAGATGGATGCCCTCCATCTTGAAGTGTCTGTAAATAAAGTATTTGTTGAGTTCCCTTAGATTTATGGCGGGTCTACATCCCTCGTCCTTTTTTTCTACAAGGAAGAGTGTGCTTACAAACCTTAACATGTCTATAGTGACTTCTACAATTGCGCCTTTCAGAAGCATAGATGAGATCTCCTCCTCTATAATTTTTTCTTGAGCTAAAGTGAGGGGAATTTCCCTGGGAAATGAATTTTGAATTGGAGTTTCCGTAAAATCTATCATAAATCCGTTCACGGTATTCAGAACCCAAGGATCTTGAGTGATTAATTTCCAGTTCTGAGAAAATAATTTTAGTCTGCTTCCCAACTTAGGGGAAATAGAAGGGGGAGGGGAAATAATCGTAGTACTCACTTTGAGGATTGGTGTCATTAGGTGCTCCTCTTGCTCTGAAGCGTCTTAAACGAAAGCCTCTTCCTCTTGTCGGATAGAATTGGGATTGATTGGAGGGTTGGTAACCTCTTCCACTGTAACCTCTGGATCTAGAGCAGGGCCTGCGATTGAAGCGGCCGGAAGATTGGCCCCTTCTTCTGGCCCTGCCAAAAAGGTAATTAGAATTGAAGACTCTCTTCATATTTTGATGGGTTTTGTCTAATGCCGTGACGGTAGATACGTATTTACCTAAGGTCTTAATCAGGTCCTTATCAAAAAGCAAACCCTTAGGGTTGAGTGAGGGTTTCTTGTCTGCCAGGTCACTCAATTTGGGGCTGATCTTGGTGAGAAGTACCCTTCTCCTCTCGGAATTAAGACCGGCGTTGGCATTGCCAAATCAAACTAAGCCCCTTTGGCTCCATCCTCAAATTATATCGGTGTTCAGTGGGGAGACATTGATGTAGCTATCTTCAGCAGAATCGATGATTTTTACTAAAGGTCCTAGGATATCAAGGATCCGACCTTGGCAAATCTTAAGGGATCTCTTCATTTCTTTCCTGGGATCTCTCCCAAGTTTAAAAAGATATTTTATCAGTTTGGGGTCAAAGTTTGGGGTTTGGTGACCTTACCCTCAATGGAGGGTCTCGAACATTCGGCTCTAAGAAGATTGTGGGTGTCTCTCTTCAGAGGGTTTCTCAACCATTTTGCAATAACTTTGTTTACATGTTCATGAGGGACCCATTCGGAGTTCCTGGGATGGCTAATATTAAGGGGAGAGAACATCTCCTCGCCTAGAGGGTCTATAATGCTGTCTTTTGAAGAGGAAGGGGAATTTCCCTCAAAAGGTTGGGAAATAAAATCCTGGTCGTCCTCATCTAAATCAAGGATATATTCATCAGGAAATTCAGAGGCATCATCGTCATGATCATCGTCATGAAAAATATCATCATCTTCTCCGAATTGAAGATCATCACTTTGAGCTCTTCGATACTTTGTGCTGCGGGGACACCCATATACTTTGTACTGCTGAGGACACCTTCACATGTCGTGCCCCCAAGGACACCCGATGTGTTTGAGGTGCGACGACCACCCATTAAATTTGAGGTGCTAGGACCGCCTATAGTGCTCTTGGGGGTACAATCAATATTTTCGGTCTTTTTAATTTTCTTATCCCTTAGTTCAATGAGATCGTCATTATTTGCAAGGTTATTTTGAGGTTCTACAATATCATCCTCTTCAGAGGGGAATGATCTCTTTGACGCTATAACCTTAGATAGTGTTAAAAACATACCGGATCACATTTCCTTATGAATCATGCTTTTGATTGCCTCATTTTTCATATTCGGTACAGGGGCGCTAGCCTCACCCGAGTCTATATCAGACATTATATGAAAACTTTAAATGATAGATATTAAGGTAAGTAAAGATTATATTGTCCTTTTTTTTTTACTCTATATAAATTTTTTGGGGGTGAAAGTGAATATTATATCCCTTTTATTTATGTAAATATCTTTTTTTTTATATTAATATAGAGGTTAGGAGAGGGATAAAGTTGTGAAAAGAAATTGCTAAGGAGAAAGTAGTAGAGAGCACCAGATGGAGAATGAGCCAAAATGTATGTAGATTAATAAAATAATTTGCAATTTATAAAAGGGAGGAAAATGTGAGTAAAACGATAAATAATTCCTAATTTATGCCAAAAAATGGGCGACCAATGCTAAAGCAGCTGATTGAGCCGATCAATGCCTGCGAGCTCGAGCGCGATCGGCTTGCTGCTAGGGAACGGCATTGTAAACCTGAGAAAGGAGGAAAGACCCTTAGTAACGTGTGCATGTCAAGGGTCTTTCCTCTAATGTACGTATGCTCTGAGAATGAAGGGGAGCGTTGCAGCAAGGATAGAGTTCTCAGTGGGGATCGGGCGCCTCGCAAATCGATCCGAAGTAGAAGGGATCGGGCAGGGAGACGGTAAGAGTAGAGCCGGTGTTAAGGCTCGCTCAGTGTCATGCGTGAGGCGTGCAGGGCTTGATGTGCGATGTTAGTGCAAGAATGATTTAAAAGAAAATGAACATTGATTTATGTTTTAAGCACAATAAATAATGGCGGAAAAACAGGGGAAAACAAACGGGCAAGGTCTAAAGCCAATCTCCATAAATTGGAGGTCGGATGACCGAGTTAGGGAGAGAGGGTTGGGGAGGAATAAATCCACAATAAGTAGTTTAAGGCATGACAAATGCACAATAAGCAGTTTAAGGCATGATAAAGCGTGACAAGTCAATAAGGCATTAATAACAAGATAAGTTATCAAGAGAATAATTAAGACAACCAGAAAGACTAATAAAAAAATAAGGAACTTATCTGCTTGGAGCCGCATTTAAAAGAGGCTGATATGTGCTCACACCTTGTATATGTTTCCTAATGTTCTATTGTGGAACCTTTGCTTTATTTTATTTATTTTATTTTATTTATTTATTTATTTATTTATTTATTTTATTTAGGAAGTTTTATATAGCGCTAGCCAGACCGTAAGGTATCAGAGCGCTTCACATAATTACAAAGTGGTGCAAAAGACAGCAAATAAAGCAAAGCACAATGCAGTACACTACAACGAGACATTCAGGGTACGAATCGCAGTAGTTGTATGCGGCTGCTTGGGTCTGCTTTAAAAGTGATATGCATAATGGTAGCCTCCGGTCTTGTAATGAAATCACATGGTAATAAGATAACAGGGAGCTGTTGGCCCTGGCCAGAGCTAAGGTTGTGGCAACTGCTGAAAGTAGTATGCGATTGAAGTTTTGTGCAGGGCAAGGTTCTGATTATAAGTTTGCTGGTCCACTAGTCCTGGACTGACTTTTGAATTGGTCTCAGGAGTTGCTTGAAGGAGGTCAGGCTCGTGTGTTTCTTAGCTGGTTTATTTTTCATAAGTTTGGCCTCAGTGGGCTGGAAAGCAGGTGTTATGATCTCAAAGTCTTGTTTCAGTAGCTTTGCTTTGGCTGTGATGGAGTTACTGAAAGCCTGAGACTGATAAATCTTTATGCAGATCAATCAATCAATCATCATTTGATAAAGCATGCAGCTGCTTCAAACTGGAGCGTTCCGGTGCTCAGGCAGACAATGTAAGGCCAGTCAAAATATTGTAAAGCTAAACAGTGTCATATAGCCAGATTCTGAGTTTCCTTTTAAAAATGGCCAGCGACTCAGCCCAACTCAGATTAGATGGAAGGCTGTTCCATAATTTAGCAGTTAGAAGAGTAAAGGAGCTACCTCCACGGTGCAAATTTGAGAATTTTGGAATCCATAGGAAGCGTTTGTTGTTAGACTTGAGTACTCTCTCTTGAGTATATGGGCCAGTCTGTTCGACAAGTAGCGAGGGGCGTTTCCATGGAAAGATCTGAAAGCCAGCGCTAAAGCTTTGAATTTCATGATGAGCTGTTTCACCGAGAACCAGCGCAAATGTCTCAGATGATGAGAGATGTGATGGTGACCAGGGACTCTCCTAATAAGTCTAGCCGCTGCATTCTAGATGATCTAAAGTTTGTATATTGTCCGGGCGAGAGCTGACTAAAGAACCAGATGATCCAGTCATATTTGCAAAACCGATTGGATCCTATGAAGTTCCTTGGCTAGGCATTTAGCACAAGGAGATCAAGTTGGAATAATGTCTTTTCCGCTTTCTTGATTGGCGTTTGGTACATCTTGTTGAGTCATTGGCTATGGGTTTTGTCATGTGGGTCACTCAGTGCTTAATTTTAGCGAGTGGTTTATGGTGATCAGCGCCAGCACTTGGTTGTCAACATCGGTGCTTGTGAATGTCTGCCACATGGTGACACTGTTTGTCTAATTTAAAAATGAGCACAAAAGCAGTTATGAATTCAATATTTATAAGCAAAATACTATTACCTGCCGCCAGCACCATTCTTTGGGGTCTAATATAGTTGGAAGTGTCATACACGGAGGAGTGTGACGGTTAGTAGGTGTGCTGGTAGTATCATTGGATGCATTGACAATATTTTGTGCAAGCTGCAATGGTCTCCTGACGAGGGTTCTGGCACTTATTTGTTTAGAAATTAAGCACTGGCAGTTACTGGATGTTTTCCACTGCAGTCCAAGTGATATAAATGCTGTGTGTATCTTCTTTACCCCTTCATCAGACCAAGGTGTCTTCTTTTGATAATTTGGGTGCCTGAATGTCTTCAGAGGAAGGAATTTAATGATCACAAACCACAGCCAATTGTGGAGCTGCTCTCCTGTTATTTTGTTGTGGTGAGATGGCTGAGAGTTGATTGCAGGTGCTGTCTGTAGGTGGTTGAGCACATGTGATGCATCAGCTACTTACTCTCATCTAATTAATTTCTTGAGGAAGTAAGGAGAGTGGCACACAACAGAGAGCCAGAAGACAAGCATTGGTAAAGCCAATAGGTCTCACCTATACAGTGTGACTGCTTTTCAGCATCGCTAAATGTTAGTGGCGTGGAGTATCCTAGAGTGAATGTAGGGGGGTAGAGTATTGTAGACTGGATTTATTGGAGTAGAGTGTTGTAGAATGGAATAGGGTTAGTTGAGTGTGGTAGAGTTTATTAGAGGGGAGTAGAGTTCAGTGGTTCAGTGGCAGAGAGCATCATAGAGTGCAGTGTCACAGTGTGGAGTGCTGTAGAGTGGGGTGCTGTAGAGTGGGGTGGTGTAGAGTGGGGTGGTGTAGAGTGGAGAGGCATAGAGTAGAGTGGGGTGGGATAGGGCACAGAGGGTTGGAGTAGATTAAGGATTGGACCACAGCACTGAATCAGCCCTCCTCTCGGTGACTGACAAGATCAAAATGTCACAGGATAGAGGGGGCTCCATGATTCTAGTGCTGTTGGACCTGTCTGCGGCCTTTGATACCGTGTCCCATAACATCCTTCTCAGCCGTTTGCAGGGAGTGGGGATAGGAGGCTTAGCACTATCCTGGCTGGAGAGTTTCCTCTCCGGAAGATCGCAATCAATCAGCCTTGGCCCCTACAGTTCCATCTCGAGGGTGCTCACGAAAGGGGTGCCACAGGGCTCTTGCCTTAGCCCCACATTATTTAATGTTTTATGTGGCCCCCCTCGCTGAGATTGTACGAAAATACGGGTTCACACCAGTCTCCTACGCTGATGACACCCAGCTCCTCTACCCTTTCAGCTCCCTTGGCCCTAAAGTGAAGGAAAACTTTAATGAGGGTATGAGGGCAGTGTCACATTGGATGGCTGCAAACTGCCTCCAATGCAACGTCGCAAAAACAGAGATCATGCTCTTCGGCAAAGCAAATCTTCTGTGGTCTCCCGATTGGTGGCCGCTGGACCTGGGTCCAGTTCCAACATCAAAGCCACATGTCAAAAATTTAGGGGTAAAAATTGACCAAAAACTAACCCTCAAGGAGCACACTAACCATATTGCAGGATTGTGCTTTCACACCATTGGCCTTTTAAGACGAGTCTTCCCGTACCTTCCTGATACCTATAGGAAGACTCTCGTACAGGCCTTGGTTACTAGCCGCCTGGACTACTGCAACGCCCTGCTGACACTTGCTAATGCGGATGCAGTGGGACGCTTGCAGGTAGTCCAGAATACGGCGGCTAGTCTGGTCATGAGTGCACCACCCAGGACTCCATCCAAGCCCCTGTTGGAAGAGCTGCATTGGCTTCCTATACGGCAGCGAATCAGTTTTAAAATATGTTGCACGGTACATAAAAGCTTATATGGAGATAGTCCCAAATATCTTTCCCAATCACTGAAGCTGTATCAACCCCGTCTGTCACTTCGCTCTTGCAATCAAGCCCTCCTGAAACCACCTGTTACAAAAAAATCCAGACAGGGAGACCGAGCATTCTCTTCAATCGGCCCCGCCCTATGGAACAAACTTCCCACTGATTTGAGACTGACTACTAACCATCTGTCCTTTAGAAAGTCCCTAAAAACTCTACTCTTCCGAGAAGCATTCCAACCGTAACAATTACCCTCACTGTATCTGCTAATGTAACGCTAATGCCTTGATGAGCAAAGCGCGGAGATACCCTTACGGGATTGATTCCTGCGGGATATAAGAATTTAAATAAATAAATAAATAATAAATTGGAGTAGAGGAGGGTGGAATGGATTGGAATGGGGTAGAATGGGTTGAATTGAGTGGAGTGGGGTGGAATGGAGTGTGTGGACTGGATTTAGTGGAATGGATGTGAGTGAAGTGGAGTCAAATTGGGTGAGGTGGGTTGGTTTGTGGTGGATTGGAGTAGGGTGAATTGGAGTGGGTGGATTAGATTGGTTTGGGGTGGATTGGGTGGGGGGTGGGTTGGCTTGGGTTAGAGTAGAGTGGTTTGGAGTGGTGTGAATTAAAGGGGAATGGAGGGGATTGGATTGGACTGGACTGGATTGGAGATTGGTGGATTGCAGTGTAGTGGGTTGGATTGATGAGGGGGTGTGGATCGGAGTGTGGAGGGCTGGAAGGATCGGATTGAGTGGAGTGGACTGAACTGGGGTGGGGTGGAATGGATTGGGGTATAGTGGGGTGGACTGGAGTAGAGTGGGGTCGATTGGACTCCTAGCGTGTGCTGGTGCAGGTTCGACCCTAAAAAGACCTTATTTTAGCAACATCTTTCATTGAATAACTTTATAATTTGCAAATTGATTTGTGCATCGTCCACCAGATGGCAGTGTTCCTCTACATCCACATAAATATGTAACTGGTAAAAGATCCGTCCTGATTATTTCCCAAAAATGCATTGCTGTTTCAATTGCTGGAAGATGTGTTGTATGCCGCCTTTTCAAACTGGTGAAAGTGTCTATTTAATGTGCATTAAACGCAATGGAAGGGAAGTGGGACAGTGAGACACGCATTCGGCTCTGGTATATGTTCCAGGGAGATTGTAGGTGCTCATTTTCATTTTCAGAATAATTCATAGTTGTTTTATGGACTGCAGCTGGATTTGGGGCGTTGCTTTGTAATCTCACTACAAGGAAGAAGAAGGACCCTCTTGTTCTAAGGAACCCAGAATGATCCTACTTAAATATACATACTTCTTTTCTCCGAAGCACCTTACGTGGCCATTTTTGCTTTCAATATTACACAGCCAAAATAGGTGTATTGCTCAAAGAAGCATCAAAAAGCTGGCTACCTTCCTGGACCATATTACCCACAACAGCTGTCTCATGGAGGATAGGCTATTTATTTATTTATTTATTACAATTTTATATAGAGTGGGCAAGGCCCGAATGCATCAGTGCCCTTAATAACACACAGGATACAGAGTTACAGCAGGTTACACTTAGTGCTTAATTTGTGCAGGAGCTTTCAGGTGCTAAGCACCAGCGCTTTTTTAAAAGGGCCGGGGCTGTTGGATTTTTCTCCCCAGTGAGATGAGCCCAATATTTATTCAAAAGAAATGTACCTACCTGTCCTGTGTCTCGTGTCGTCCTCCTTCCTGCAGGATGGCCCACCCAGGTCCAGGCATGATGACTGCATCACGTTAGTGATGTCAGTAGTGCATGCCTGCCTTTCAAGGAGCATTCCTTTAACATTGGTTAATTATTACAGTTGAGGGCTGGCTGATAGGTGAGATGCGGGCAAGGCAGACTGGGTCCTGGAAAGTTCCGGTCTCGGAAATAACCTTAATACGACATTGTCAAAGTAATAAAAAAGTGCGTAGCTGCTTTCTGTTAACAGCTAGCATTAACTGAAATGTAAACCCAGCAGAAGCAGGCCATGAATTATTCCTTTTGACTTGTCATTGCATTGCATGCTGATGCTCTTGGCCTGGGCCGGGGGTCCACCAAAACACATTATTTGCCAGCGATCTAATGGAGCCAGTGCCAAGGAGACTGCAGGTCACAGGTAAGAGAGTAGTAGATAGTCTTACAACAAGTCTCTATTAATTAATCTGGAACAGATTTACTATTGTGTGTCCTCTTCACCAATTTCTTTGCAGCGTGTAAAGTATAAGTTAACTGTCAACTCTGCTTTTTCAAGTTCAGCGCCTCATGACTCAACGGCCCCTTTGCTCTGCCACACCTGGCTTCCCAATATATGGGTTACCAGAGTAAATTGCCTGTGCCAGTGCTTTTCCGCATAAGTAAACCAGCATGTTTATCTTTTTGCAGAATCTGCAAATGAAAAAGGGCAGGTTACAGCACTTGTCTGCAGCTGCAGTGCAAGTTTTAGGCAGAACCCAGTGACATACATATGGACAGAAGTTCCTGCAGGTTATCAATGTTTGTGTTTCTAGCGCAAATTGGTCCACTATAGGACCACTGGCTCTAGCATCTCCATTCTTGTAGTAACCTTAGATGTAAATCACACAGTTGAATGATTATCAGACAGGCCTTTTGTGTGAACACTCACAGATATTTTAAATTTGTGCATTCATCGCAAAGGCCAGGACTGTGCCACGTTTCATGTGGCAGTTTCCATCTGCACTGCTTCCCCGCCAACACAAGGCAACATCAAATGAATACTACACTCTTTAGGCAAGCTGCTTGGAGAATCTCCAGGCTCCAGAGCTCATGGCGACTGATGGTGTTAAAATGAGATTGACTTTTTCCAAAAACAAGGGGTAGTTTCACATTGAAAAATTGTTCTTTTGAGCTTGAAACTAATTAAAACAGCAGAATGTAAACAATGCACGCTATATTATTTGTGTTTTGGCCCAATAAAAAAATACCACTATCACTCTCGCACAATCTTTGTGCCCCTTTCACGTAACTTACACTAGCGCCCCCACAGTTCTCTTCTGGCTGCCTGGCCACTTCATCGTTCGGCAAAGGGATGATTTAGCATTGTTTCTGTTTGATGTTATTTTGTAGCTGCTTAAATTGGGAATTTCTCAGGAAGCTGGAAGGGAGAGGGTTGGTTTGCTGTTGCCTTGAACATTCATCACCACTTTTTCTCACAGTTTACCTGACTTGAAGCTTGGAATGGTTAGAGGAGACTGGAATGTTTTGTTTATGTCCATATGGAGTAATGCTAAACAAAACCGGACATTGCGTGGCGATAAACAACTTAGAGGACCTTATTAAGCAGAAAATTAAATATGAACAGCAATTGCAAAAAGAGATCAACTGCAACTTTGTCTATGAAGTATTGGTGTGGCTCACCTAAAAATCATAGATTGTATACATATTATATATAATATCACAATGAATCACATCTTCTCTGTGGTAGGGCCAAGGCTGCTGCTGTATTTAGGGTGCAGCAGTTGCGAGACATTACGTTATGATCTGATATTGCGACTGCGAGCGTGCGTTCTTACAAGTGCATCTCATTGATTGATGCTTCTGTTTTACAGGGTCAGGTCCGGTTGCAGCTAGGGAGAAGGGGTGGGGTAGTCAGGTGTGAATAAGTGACATTACAGAATAAGCATCATCAGAAAGGAACAGCAGGGCTTTAATTTCAGAGTTTACCCGGGTCTGCTCGCTGCAGCACTGGACTCCAGACAGGAGCTTTGTCCTTTGTATGGCTCTCTACTCACTGCCGAGCACCTGCAGGGGTTCTGCAAGTCAGATCCTGTCATCCTGTGTATACAGGAGCTAATGGGGCCTTGATGGGCTTCCTGTGGGCTAGGGATGTGGAGGTGAGATGTCATGGGTGTGTGGTGCTCAGTCTTCCACCTCTTTGGGTGGATGTGTGGTGTTTTCAGACTTACACCCCTGTGGGTGACAGGCACCTCCTCAGGATCCTACTGTGCCACAGCTTGGCCCATCTGTGATTCAATGACATGTGGCTAGTGACTGACCCTCATCCACAGGTGCACAGAACAGGGTATAGACTATCCTGTAGTGCATCCTTATGGTGATGCACATGGCTCATTTCCTGACCTTTCAACCTGTAGATTTTGGTCTAACCCTTGTTATGGCACGTTCAACAATACTAGTTCTGGGTGTGGGTAGGTGGAGCCAAAAGAGGAAGTGGGTGGAGTCAGTGGAGTGAGTGGGTGGAGCCAGAGGTGTGTGGGTGTGCCCTCCTTGCAAACTTTTAGCACCTCCACTTAATATTTTACAAATTAAGCACTGCAATAGTAGTAGTTAAACTCGGACGTTTACATCGTTGGATGTGTACAGGTGTTACCACAAAAGACAGTTACATCGATTGGGCAGAGGACTTACACTGTTCAAGCATCGATTTAGATGGTTGGCTCCTATAACGAAGGCAGATCAGGGCACAGTGGAGAGACATCTTAAGTCTGGTTGAGGGGGAAATAACCAGGATGTCTGTAAAATAGGAGGTGCTTGAGGTCCTTTTTGATGGTTGCTAGGCAGGTGGTTAGGCAAAGTGAGGAAGGCAGATTCCGGTGGCCCTATCAGAGAACGACTGGTTCATGTATCTTTCTCGACTAAAGGTGGGGGTTCCAGGAGCAGGGATTGGGGATTTCTGGAAGCCCTATTTGCTCCGGAGATTTTCAGTTTCTGATTTAGTTAGAAGGGTGAGGAGGAGTGCAGCACTCTGTGGGTAATGCAAGCAATTTTGAATTAGGGCCACATTTCAATGGGGAGCCATTGGAGGGTTAGCAGGGCAGGTAAATGTGGTCACATCTCATGAGACCTAAGACGAAGCGTGCTGGGGCATGTAGTGTTTCTCCCAGTGGGCCTTGGTGAACCTTGGGAATGCATGAGCGACGGGCAATTCCATAGTCTACTATAGAGATAACGATAGACTGCGCCACTGTTTTGAAGTCTTGTTCCAGAATCAATTGTTTGATGCTCCAAAGCTGCCTAAGTTAGCGTTGTGCGCTGTTGGCTATGGCTGCTATGTGGCTGTGAAAATTGAGACAATTGTCAAGGGTGATGCCAAGTACTCTGGCACTCTGGAAAACTGTGGGGCAGCCATCCAGGGTGGGAATGTTGGCCATCCATTCTTGTATTGCAGTTTTTGCTTTCGTAAGTCAGATCAAAAGAAATTCTGTTTTAGTTGGGTTGAGTTTTAAATGGTGGTAGTCCATCCAGTTTTGAATCTATAAGAGCGTATTTGAAAGCAGGGCAACGTCTTCTGGGGATGAGATTTTCAAGTATATTTGGGTGTTGTTGGCATAGAGGTAGAAGAGAATCCCAGACTTTCTGAGAGTAACACATAGTGATTCTAAGTAGAAGTTAAAGAGGGCCGGAGAGAGGATTGAACCATGAGGGACCCCTTGGTGAACGCTGACTGGCCTCAAGAACGAGTTGCCCATTTTCACAATTTGGTAATGGTTGGATAGGTAAGAGGAGAACCAGTCGAGGACTGTGCCTCCACATCCCATGTGTAACTCAAGTATACAAAGGAGGTTAAGATGGTTGACAGGGTCAATTACGGCAGATAAATACAGGAGGACCAGAAGGCAGGAGTTGCCGGAGTCGAGAATTCTAAGGGAGTCATTGACTATTTATAGGGCCGCTGTGTCTGTACTGTGACCCTGGTGGAAACCTGATTGGAGAGTGTCTAGGAGGTTGTTTGTTTGAATGTGTGAGTCTAGTTGGGACGCTATGCAACTTTCAATGACTTTGCCTAAAAATGGGAGTGTGGAGACTGGGCAGTAGTTGTTTAGATTCTCCTGATTGAGAGGTTGTTTTTACAAGAGCAGAGTGATTTGTCCCATTTTTATTCATTCTGGGAAGAGGCCCTGCTTGAGAGAGGAGTTGACTATGGCAGTCCATATGGGGAGTAGGTATGTGGCAAGAGATTTGCTGATAGAGCCTGAAAATGCATCCAGAGATGTATCAAAATAAGCTTTTTATTGGCAACATAACTCATGCGTATGAGCAGCCATCTCTCTCACCTGTGATGATTAACCAGTTTCCCGCGGTGAACATTTCGCCGCAGTGCGGGCGTTCCACGGAGTGGGCGGGGCTACATCGTCCGTTGGCTGTTCTCAGTGCCAGGGAGGTAGGGCTCGCGATGGCCAACGGCGACGGGAGCATGGAAGGGGTTAAAGCCAGGCGGCTTGATTTAGAACACAGAAGACAGGCAATCTTGTGCATCCAATGTAGTGGGACTCATTTTAGGAATCTCTAAGTACTGAGTGGGCCCCACTGTATCTCAACCTGTGTTGCACCATTTATACGCAGATTGCTGTCATTGGCCCTTTAACTTATTGAGTTTTCTTGTTACGTGTTAGATCTGTGGCCTGCAGGGGAGCGAGATCCCGGAGGTTATTCGGCCTCCGATTTGTCCATAAAAGTCTACAGACAGGTTATTTTTCCAGGTCAAGCCAGCAAGAACATGAGCTGGAGCATGCACTCTAACTTGCGAGACACTTGAGTTCAATAATGGACCTGGAACTCACCCATTGCTTACCATTCGTTGGTATCATGGCTCTCTTCTTTGCTACCTTCTCATTGGCATTGCTTAACATGCTGCACTTTTGTTTCTTGCTGTGGTGCACAGACCAAGTACAGATTAATTAGTTTTCATTAGTGCCCCTCCGCTGGCCATCTGCTGCTTGTGCTGGAATTTGGGTACTATTTTTGAGCTATGACATGGTCAACGCTGGCCTTTTAACCTAATAACAGGCCTTTTGTCCTTAAAAGTGGATTTTTTAACACTTACCTCAGGAAATCCTTGCTTTCATCCTTGCTGGTCCTCTTCAGCTCTGATTCCTCAAGTTGACTGGTAGCCCTACTGTTTCCTATGGCTCTGTCTGTGCTGTATTTGCAAGAGAGTTAAGAAAACCTAGCATTACATATGTGTATCAGGTAATGTACTAAAATGTGCAGGCTCCAGCATTTCACCTGCAAAGTTGCGCAAGTCTACATCAGCTCACTTAACAAATTCAGGTTCCTTACTGTAACTAAAACATTTGTGTCACAGAAAAGGGTAGTTTCTATACTTCAAGGAAGTTTGCAAGTTGCTTGTTAACTTCTTTCTCATGGAGTTTGAATGGGAATCACAGCAGTGGGACCAGACAATAGCTGCTCAGAATATTGGGGTCAGAAGAGGGCTTCTTGGGAGAGGCACAACCCTGGCAAGCTTCCAGCGAGAATGAAGCTTGTCTGTGAGTATAGAGGGGTTGCCATGGTTGGTTAAGACTGGAGATATTTGGTCTAATGAAAGAGCAAACATGGGTAGTGGGCTCGGGCCCCAAGAACAGCCTGATTTATGGATGTCTTGTGTGAGGTGACGATGTCAATGGATAGGCTTGCGAAAGAAGTCAGCAACAAGCCTGTGTGAGGAAGATGAAATAGTCACAATCTCGTGTGATTCAGCACAAATGGTGTATCAAACTAAGTTTGAATTTCAGAGAATTTGTCATTAAAAGGTGGACATTTAATTTCATGGTTCTCCCAAGGGGTAAAAGACAATGCAGTCTTTTCACTATTAAAAAACTCCCAAGCAGAGTTGGTTGCTGCTTCCATTATAGAAGCACAGAAGGAGGCTCTGCTTTCTCACCAGTTTTCCATGCTGTTGTTTTCAGTCAGCACAGAAACGAACCAAGGTGTTAGATTAAAAAGCTATGTCAGGGACAAAAGAAGGTACAAGTTTTCATACTTTGCCATTCATACAATGGGTGGTTGAAACAGCATGCAGCAAGACATCAACATTTTCCCACTCAATAAACCAAATAATATAGAGTGCATTGCAGTAAACATCTCTAACATTCCCGGAGGTAGTGGGTGAATATAAGAATATGACCCATCTCATTTCAAGTAGCTCAGAATGCAATGTCTGGATCATCCATGTAGGCAGCTTTAACCAATGTATGCCCTCACCCTGAGCCTTGGCTCTCTTCCTTGTCATCTCTTACTTCACAGATCCTCTGCACTTGTCAGCAATTACAAAACAGTTCCCGATAAAAACTGGGAGAATGAGCCTCTGTTCAAAACATACCTGAAGTTGACTGTGAGGCCTCTCTGAGACTTTGCGTGGCCATGACCACATTGCATTATGCAAGCTATACACTTGGTGTCCACGCTTACACCAATGAGCCCCCAAAATGTTAGGTAATCAGTAGGATTACCTTGCACTGGGTGTGGAGCCAACCCCACAAATAGGGAAATCCCAGGGATTTACTTCAAGTGGAGAGACGCTTCTGTGCTGATTACTCAGCCTGTTTCTCTCCTTTTTTGGAAAGACACAGTAAGGGTTACTTGGTTACTTTAATAGACTAGTGCATAATATTCAAATAAAGCATATGCGGATAAGACTTGGGAAACAGTAGCTGTAAATGCTAAGTATTCAAAATAATGAATGAATCCACTTCACAACTAGCATTCTTGCTGCAACACTGGAAATGAAAGCACTGCTCCATAAGGTTACATTCTGCCTTGTCCCTTCTCCTCCCCACTTTTCATGTGAACAGTTCTGTGGTTAGACACTGATCTCCAACTCTAGTGAGTAAGAAAAATGGGAGGGTGCAATAGACAGGAGAGGGAAGTATAAACAGCTGAACTAGAGAAGTGAAGTAGAGAGAACAGGGATATGGATATGAAGTTGAGGGAAAAGTGAGGTAGAAATATGTAAGGTAAAGAGAGAAGCTGAAGTAGCCAGAACGAGACAGAGATGAAAAGAGGAAGAAATAGGCAGGTAAATAGATAGGGTTTCAGAACAATGGTTTTCAAACATTTCAATGCTGCACGCCTATTGTGTAAAAATATCTTAGTGCCTCCCCCACCCCACAGAATGGCAAACATATTCTCTTAGAATAATTCTACAGACTCAGCTGTTTGAAATGTTTTAACAATTCACACAGTGCAACGAGTGTTTAGTTATCCCTTTTGAATTCGCAATCAAATACATATGTTCCAACATGCTCTCTGAAGCCCTGTCTCCCTAAAAGTGTAAAAGCATACAGAGTGTGAGAGACCTTGAGGGTTATTAGGATCTCCCTATATCTCTACTTTGAAAACTCTAAAATTTAAAATGAGGTAGGGAGAGATATGGAGAAGGAAATGTAGAGAAAGTGAGAGGGTACGGTACAATAAGGGATGAGGTGGATGTGAGGGAGAGGTAGAGACAAAGAGGTAAGATACATAGAATCATAAAGAGAAAGACAGGGACAAGTGTGGTAGACATGGTGAGCTGAAATGGAGAAGGGCTGCAAAGAGATCTGGAATACAGGAGGTAACGATTGAAAAGGTGGTAGAGAAAAAGAAGCAGCAAGAAAGAATTAAGGTATTGAGAGAGTTTATGTAGAGGTAACTGAGGTAGAAAATTCGAGGGAGATTGAGAGGTGAATCAGCAAAGAAAAGATGAGATAAATTGAGAGAGGTAGGGAGAAAGAGATAAGGCAGTGAAGAGGTTTGCGGTAGGCATGGAAATGAGGTAGAGAAAGGGGTGAGGTATGGAGAGAAGTAGTGAATGGGAAGGCACTGAGAGATGAAAGAGAACAATATAGAGAGACAAAAGAAAGATAAAGAGAGGTGAGGGTAGAGATTGGAAGAGAAATAGAGGCTTGTGGATATACAGCAGTGAGGAGCTGGGTGAGGTACAGGTAGAGGGTGGAGATGTAGCGGTAGGCACACAGATTGGTGGAGAAAGAGGAGAGGTTATCAGAGAAAGGTAGAGAGGGGTATATTGCGAGAGCTGTGGTAGATAGGTGGTGTCAAGTGTGCGTGAATAGAGTAGTTTGTACGTAGATATGGAGGTAAGGGTAGAGAAAGATTGGGTGAAGGCAGAGAGATGAAGTAGAGAGAGTATAAAGAGAGAAATATATAGAGAGGTCAAATAAAGAGGGTGAATTGAAATAGAGGAGGAGCAAAGAGAGACAAGAGTGACGAGGATATGATGCAAAAAAGAGTAGGTGGACAAAGAGAGTTAGATAGAAATATGATGCAGAGGTAACAAAAGCAGTTGGAGAGAGTGAGGAGGCGAAAATGCTAGTAGCAAACCAATGGCAAGCTAAAATAAGAGATTAGGTATAGAGAGTTAATGTTAATATGGAAAAATGTACACTGATATGAAAAAAGATACATTAATTAATGTGAATGAGATCATGTCTTTATTCATGTGTTCCCCCGTCGTGAACTCCACATCAACCCAGAGTTGCAATCGTAGTCAGGCCAGCACCGAGACCTATGCCTGAGGTTACTATTTGATAGTTCACAGGTGGGGTGGCACGTAGCCGGCAGACAAATACACGGACAGGAAACCTTAGATCAATCCCACAGAAACGTGCAGTGATACTACAATGGTCAAGGGAGATTGGCCCCAATAAAGCACAAATGTTCCGAGGAGTATGCGCGCTCCTAAAACACCATAAAGTCAGATGTGACATAAGCCAGGAACCCATAACCTGTCAGAACACAGCGCACGTAGTGATCACACGCCCCCCCCATGACGGAGATCTAGGTACATTGCCCTCTGGCCGCATTGTGTCCACGCAAGGTTGAGGCTCACCTGCATTATCCATTAAACAAACTGTTTCTGTTTTGCCAAATGCCTCTTGTCTCTTGTATTTCATGGTATTTCATGTTCAAGCAACATTAGGATAGGGAGACATGAGATAAAAAGCTTAGGCGGTTGAGAGAGAGATGGAGGGAGAGTGGTAAGTTAGAAAATAGTGAGGGAGAGAGACAACAGTGGGACGTACAGAGGTGAGGTTTAAAGAGATGGGATGAGAAAGAGATATGGTTGAGAGAAAGGTGAAGTAAATGAGGAGAGATACCAGCAGACAAGAAAATAGAACAATGTGGTGCATCTACAGGGAGTGAAATGCAAACCGAGGGAAGTGTAGAGTTAGAAATGTAGAGATCGGTAAATAGTGATAATGGGAAAGGGGTGTAATAAGAGAGAGAAGTAGAGAGGCCTGGACTAGAGAAAGGTGGACTGAGAGAGAGGTGAGGTACACAGAGATAAGGTAGAAAGAGCTGAGAGATAGCTAGAGAGATGCAAAGAGAGAGGAGTGTAGTAGAAACAGTGGAATGTAGTATCGAGAGAGACATGAGACAGAAAGGTTCTGTTAAATGCCAACTGCTCAAGTGAGGGGGTTAGAGTTGGGCAAGCTGGGCATGAAGCTTTAGGTCAACTGATAAATTAAAATATAATATGTTTTATGAACTTCTTTTTTGGGCAGTGCTTCTGACTGTCCTGATCACTTTATTGGCAATTACCCTCTTTGCACACACCTTAAAATGGCTGTAGCCCACCCCACTCCACCCCAAGAGCAGGTGGCATAGCCAGCAAGGCCACACATAAGGCTTCCTACTCAGGCATTGACGGTGATGATGATGCTGCCTGCCTCCACCCAAGGAACATGTGTTGGTGCTAGATGTGCCTACTCTGGAGGGAGCGGTAGGGGCACTGCCATGGGCATCCTACGGCCCTAAAATCCAAGGTAATCACCTGTTTACATTACCTGGAGCACAGAAGCATCTCCACAAATAAGGGAGCCTACAGGGAGTCCCTCTTTGGTTCTGTGCAGTACCACAGAGGACATTCCTGGTATTCCTTTGTGTGTCGAGCGTTCCTGTGTTCCAGCAAGGTAATCCTGGCAATTGCTATGCATAGGAGTTGAAAAAAAACACAGGACGGCATTGTGAAATGATGCATTACCAACAGGGTCGGCTCTATGGTGGTGCGACTGGTTCATCTGCACTTGTTGCTGACCTCTGGAGCCACCTCTTTAGAAATAACATGGGTTTAAAAAGCCCTTGCTGCAGAATTCTTTGTGCAGTTTTCTGGCAACAATGAAAATGTCAAGATAACTCTGATGCGTAATGTTCCTGCTGGAGAGAGTTTGTTTGTCTAGAGGTAGTTTCCTCTCACGATAAAGTAGTGCAGATGGTTAATATGCCTGCTGTAAAGAACGTGTACCAGTCAAATCATCGAACTGTATTTTATGTGTACCGCTCAGTAGGTTACTTCTTTTGTCCCAGGGATCCTTTTGTTACTTGCAGTTCATAAGGTATAACCCTATTATAGCACAGCGAGCTATGAAATGTCATCAGAGGGCTGCATAAGTGGTTAGATACCACCTTAGATTCCAACCTGCCTAAGAAAGTAGTGTGTCATCAGACAGTCCCAAATAAAAAGCCGTGGTACTCTGGGTAATTAAAGGGTCTCAAACAATGCTGTAAACGGGCTGAAAGGAAATGGAGGAAAGATTTCTCAGCCGCCAGTAAAAACTAATACAGATTAGTGCTTAGAACATATAAGAGCAAATTAAAAAACGCGCAAGCTGTGTACTTTCAGGAAAAAATCTCGGACACAGCCAACAGGCCCAGGGAAATCTTTAAAATATTTCAATCTTTGGTTACCCCCCCTGTCCCATTAGTGCCGCCCCTTATCCCCAGAAACGATGTGATGACCTTGCCTCCTTCTTTGTTTCTAAGGTGACTAATATCTACTGTGGGTTTTTGCCAGGTATCCAGGCCCCTGCCCTGACGGAGAGTGATGATACTGACTCTGCGGTCGCCCCAGACTTCCATGGAACTCTCGACTCCTTCCCGTTGCTCGATCTTGTCACTGTAGAAAGACTTCTTGGCAACCTGAAATCGGGTTCCCCTTTGGATGCTGCTCCACCATCGGCTCTTAAACAGGTGACGGGGACTGTCTGTCCCGCTATAATGCACGTCATAAACTCCTCTCTGGTGGCAGGGGTGGTGCCTCCTACCTGGAAGTTGGCAAGAGTCAAGGCCCTTTTAAAAAAAACATCCCGGACCCTGAAGACCTAGCCAACTATAGGCCCATTTCGTTGTTGCCTGGGCTTGGCAAAATAGCCGAAAAACATGTTAACCAGGTACTATCCTCATTTGTAGAGACCATGGGATGCCCTCCACCCTACCCAGATGGGATTCAGAGCTAAGCAAGGGATGGAAACTGCTTTGGTGGCGGTGGTGGTAGTGACCAGGAGCATTGTGGATGCCGGAGGCTGCGCTGCGGTGGTCCTGTTGGACCTCAGCGCAGCCTTCGATACAGTAAATCACCCCCTCCTGTTACACCGCCTGCGCCGGGTGGGTGTTTCCGGAATGGCCCTCAAATGGCTCCAGTCCTTTCTGTCTGAGAGATTTTTCTCAGTCTTTGAGGATGAGGTGTCATCTGAACAACTTCCACTGCACCACGGCGTTCCCCAGGGATCCTCACTTAGCCCTACCTTGTTTAACATCTACATGAGACCACTTGCTGAGGTGGTTCTTCCCTGGTGAATTCAGCTTGTCACCTACGCCGACGATACGCAGTTAGTTGCCTCCCTGGCGAGGGATGACACCACAGACCAGGGGATTAACAATCTGACCCCTTGTCTCACCAAGGTCTTTGATTGGATGACCGCCTCATTCCTCAAGCTAAATGGGTCCAAAACCGACATCATGCTGGTGGGTTATAAAGCCTCCATTAACCTCGGTCTGTGGTGGCCAATACATCTGGGCCCCCCTCCCACCCCAAAGAACCAAATAAAGAGCCTGGGGGTTTGGCTTGATTCCACCTTGGGATTTCAAGTTCAGGCCAAAAAAGTTGCTGCGACCTGCTACGGTCTGCTTAGGGTCCTCAGGAAGGTCTTGACTCTTCTTCCCTTTGAGGCCAGATGCGTGCTGGTCCAGTCGTTGATTCTTTCTCGGCTGGACTACGCAAATGCTGTCTATCTTGGGGCCCCTGCAGGTTCCTTTCAAATATTGCAATCGGTGCAGAACTGTGCAGCCCGGCTACTTTTGAATGTACCCAGACGCAGCTCGGCGAAGGCCGCACTTCGGCCCCTTCACTGGTTGCTGATACAGGAAAGGGTCTTTTTTAAAACCATTCATTGCCAATATCGGTCCGACCATTCTTCGCCCCCTGTTCCGTCGACATCAATCTCTTAGATCTATGAGATCCAACCAGCGTAATTTGCTGGTAGTACCGAGGGTGAAGCGGGCACGCATGGGCGGCCGCCAGATTTCCCTCCAAGCAGCCAAGTTCTGGAACCTTCTCCCCGACAACATCATGCTTGAAACTAATCATCTGGCCCTCAGGAAGCTACTGAAGACATTCCTGTTTCATTGAATGACTTCACCTTGTTTTCAGGTCTTACAGCGCTGGGATGCCTTAGGGTAGCCATGCATATTCATTCATTCATTCATGCAAACTGCATGGTTTAGGTTTGAATGTTGTTTTTTTCTTCCTAGTATTTCATTATCGTGATATTGCTAAAAAAGGTTCATTCGGGTAGAAATACATTCCTATTAGTAAAGCCAACCACTGTGGTAGGATTTATTCCCTGAGTTTGTGCTTCTCAAGACCAAACACTCTTTTTTGTTCCAAATATTTTATTATTTTTATAAGAAATACAAGAAGCAAAGCAAAATACAGAAAGCAATGTAAAATTGCCAAATACAACAAATGAGATAAAACAGTTAAAATATATAAGAAAGTTTGTTCAGAAAAAGCCAAAACGTATGAAATAAAAAAAACAGCGCATATAGATATCAAACAATCGTAATAATCCCAACATATATGTCAAAATAGTGTATATTGATAAAAAAAATTGTGCATAGATTTAATAAAACAACTATAGGGGTTCAATATAAGGTAGCAGCCACAACACAAGAAAATATGAACAGAAAGTCATTGTGTCAGCACAGTGTTCTCTGCATAGAATAGAGAAATAGGAAGAAAACAGCTAAGGAAAATCAGTGGGTGAGGGGTGAGTAGAAACACGGGGAAGCGCCACGGTGGAAATCTACACAATGCCACGGGTAACCCTGGTCATATGCTTTTGACAAGTACCAGAGCAAGCACTCATAAAATATAATGCCTACTAGTATGGAAGACGTGGGACACCTTGTAATCTTCATTCTTTTATGTAACATTTCCTTTAGACTGATTTACACACCTATGATTCACTGTCTCTATATAATGTGTGTGTGATGTAAAGTGCTCTGACACCCTACATTGGCATTAGGCGCCCTATAAAGTAAATTAATTGCATGTGAGAAAGTGGGTGTGGAGACATGAGGGGCACTGACGGAACGTGGTAGTGATTGATTTTATGGAGGCTTTCGTGGGCGGGGGAGGGTGTCAACAAATGTTATGGTTGTATGACGATCCATCGCTTACATTTTTTTCGATCGCTTTTACAGAGCGGCAGTTACATCGCAACAGCGATCACAGCGGCAATGTTTTAATCGCACGTTGTGGCGACGCTAATGCGACCTTCTAATTGGATAGCGTGTCACATCGCAGACTTTACATCGCGCGACATGACAACACGATGTTTGTGCCCTACCACACATTTAAAATGTTTACAGCCAATGCGTGATCCCAGATCTAACGCTTGGCCCCCAGTGGGTGGGGGGTATATATCATATTGCCCACCGTGTCTGCAGCCATTTGTGTCTGTGTTGTGGATGTGAGCAGCCGTGACCCTGTGGACAGACTTTGAAATAGGTAAGTGTCCTGAAATGTGCGTCTTCTGTCCAAAACTGTCCTTTTTTATTTTATATTTGTCTGTCTCATTATTTGTAATGTTGGTGCAGATACGATATCATGCATCCATCCACCCATCCATCATGCATCCATCCACCCATCCATCCACCCATCCATCATGCATCCATCCACCCATCCATCCATCATAAATCCATCCACCCATCCATCATGCATCCATCATGCATCCATCCACCCATCAAGCCATCATGCATCCATCCATCCATCATGCATCCATCCACCCATCTATCATGCGTCCATCCACCCATCCATCCATACATACATCATGCATCCATCCACCCATCCATCCATCCATACATACATCATGCATCCATCCACCCATCCATCATGCATCCATCCACCCATCAAGCCATCATCCATCCATCCACCCATCTATCTTGCATCCATCCACCCATCCATCCACCCATCAAGCCATCATGCATCCATCCATCCATCCACCCATCCATCATCCACCCATCCATCCATCCACCCATCCATCATGCATCCATCCACCCATCCATCATGCATCCATCCACCCATCAAGCCATCATGCATCCATCCACCAATCCCTCATGCATCCATCATGCATCCATCCACCCATCAAGCCATCATGCATCCATCCATCCATCATGCATCCATCCACCCATCTATCATGCGTCCATCCACCCATCCATCCATACATACATCATGCATCCATCCACCCATCCATCCATCCATACATACATCATGCATCCATCCACCCATCCATCATGCATCCATCCTCCCATCCATCCATCCACCCATCCATCATGCATCCATCCACCCATCCATCATGCATCCATCCACCCATCAAGCCATCATGCATCCATCCACCCATCCCTCATGCATCTATCCATCCATCAAGCCATCATGCATCCATCCATCCACCCATTCATCATGCATCCATCCACCCATCTATCATGCATCCATCCACCCATCCATCCATCCATACATCATGCATCCATCCACCCATCCATCCATCCATACATCATGCATCCATCCACCCATCCATCATGCATCCATCCATCCACCCATCCATCCATCATGCATCCATCCATCATGCATCCATCCACCCATCCATCATGCATCCATCCACCCATCAATCATGCATTCATCCACCCACCCATCCATCCATCCATCAAGGCATCATGCATCCATCCACCCATCCCTCATGCATCCATCTACCCATCCATCATGCATCCATCCACCCATCCCTCCACCCATCAAGCCATCATGCACCCATCCATCCACCCATCCATCATGCATCCATCCACCCATCCATCATGCATCCATCCACCCATCCATCCACCCATCAAGCCATCATGCACCCATCCACCCATCCCTCATGCATCCATCATGCATCCATCCACCCATCAAGCCATCATGCATCCATCCATCCACCATGCATCCATCCACCCACCCATCATGCATCCATCCACCCATCCATCCATCCACCCATCCATCCATCCACCCATCCATCATGCATCCATCCGACCATCCATCATGCATCCATCCACCCAACCATCCACCCACCCATCAAACCATCATGCATACATCCACCCATCCCTCATGCATCCATCATGCATCCATCCACCCATCCATCCACCCATCAAGCCATCATGCATCCATCCATCCACCCATCCATCATGAATCCATCCACCCATCCATCCACCCATCAAGCCATCATGCATCCATCCACCCATCAAGCCATCATGCATCCATCCATCTACCCATCCATCCATCCATACATCATTCATCCATCCACCAATCCATCATGCATCCATCCATCATGCATCCATCCACCCATCCATCATCCATCCGCCACCCACACATCATGCAAACATCCCCCCATACATCCACCATCCACACATCACCAGCCCCGCCCTCTTTACAGCTTCAAGCGAGTTATTACAACGCACAATTAGCCACACATAACCAGCCCCCCCCCCTGTACAGCTTCAAGCAAGTTATTACAACGCACAATTAGTTGCCATTAATTTAGTTATTTGTTCGTACTTGTGTTTGCACAATTATTTCCGCTGTTTTTTTCAAAGCTGAATTCATGCCATTAATATAGTTATTTCTTCGTACTTGTGTTTGCACAATTTTTTTGTGTTTGCACAATTATTTCCGCTGTTTGTTTCAAAGCTGAATTCAACCTCTTGGCATATTTCATCGTAGGCTGTTGCATTTTTTCAAAGCAGAATTAATTATTTCCGCACAATTATGCATCGTACTTGCATTTTTTCAACCTCTTGGCATATCATTAATTTAGTTATTTCATCGTAAAGGCTTGGCTTGTACTTGTGTTTGCACAATTATTTAGCAGAATTCAACCTCGCAGCCGTAAGCATGCGTTGTAATCGCATGCGATGTTAATGGCATCGCACCTTTGTCGCATGCGTAGTGAATGCATGCGGCCAACGATCCTGCGATATATAAAAGTCGCGGTGCGATGGCACCACGATGTTTTGACATCGATGTAGTGGGTGTTTCCCCTCAAAACCCCACCCCAGGGCAATTTGCTTCAGGAAGGTTTCCCACCACTGACTGAAATAAAAAGTCAGATTCTAAAGGGTGATCAGAAGTCAGTGGTAACATAGGGAACAGTCTTCTGCGAACTGCACTAGCGGGTATCGTCTGCAATGGAGGGAGCATGACCATGCTCACCAACCTTTCCAGCCAGTGTGTTTCCCCAACTTGAAAGTGGATATCGCTGAAATCGTTGGAAACCCCAATGCCCTGTGTAGTAAACTAGTTCTCCTTCCAACATGGCCACCTGCTGTCATCACACTTTCCTCTATGCTCCTACCTACTAGCTTCCCAGAATGCCTGTCTACATTCTATGTTGTACTTGGAGGTTCCAGACTTGACAGTTGAAGGTCTGGTCAGCTGGCAAGTTGTGTTGCTCTGCTGTAATACAATAAACCTAACTTATAACTACAAAGAAGTGTCCTGCTGTCTACATCTACTTATTTTCAACACCCTGTTTACCTGCACCCAGTGCTTAATCTGAGCTGGTGGTTTCTGGTGCTCAACACCAGCACTTAATTGTGAATACCGGCTCTTGTGACAGTTTGCCACAAGGCAGCGCAGTCTGGCTAATGTAGAGAAGACCACAACAGTTAATTATTTATTTAATATACATTACAATGACTATTGCCTGCCACCCAACAGGGATGAAATATACAATGGGGTGGATTAGATAGTCAATGCAGTTTTGAGGTAGCTATGGTAGAATGTAGAATGAGTTGGCAGAAAGAGTTGTGTAGTTGTTTCAGAGGTCGGGATAGATTTTTTTTCGGAGGTCAGGATGTGTATCTGCGTAGGACATTTTATTGTAGGAGGATGGGTTTAGTTAGGTTTTTCTTGAGTTTAGTGAGAGTTTAAGGTTTTTCTTGAAGTGTAGATAAGATGGATTGTAGTTCTTGTGGTAGAGCGTTCCAAATTCTGGAAGCATTCCCAGGGAAGGAGCGGGAAAGAGATTTATTTGTTTTCCATTTTGGTGGGATCAGGGGTAGGGAGTTTGAGCTTCGCAGAGGTCTCCTTTGGCCCGCTCTTGATAATTTGTTTGCAAGGTAGGTTGATTTTCCATAGTAGAGGGCTTTATGGGTTAAACTAGCTGTTCTGATTATGCTTCTTAGTCCGACTGGAAGTCAAATGAGTTTCTTAAGTGTGGGAGTGATGTGGTCATAGCGTCTCTCACCAGAGAGAAGTCTAGCTGCTGCATTGAGTGTAGACTTCATCAGTAGAGTTGGGTTTTTGGTGTACCAGTAATCATTGCATTAGCTTAGTCCAGCTTGCAGAGGACTCAGGATTGCATTGGTCTTTAGGTCTTCTGGGTTTTAGTATGTAGAAGGCATTTTATGCCAAGACAGGGATATAGTCTTTCATGTTCAAGTTTTTCTTGAGAGTAATCCCTAGTGATTTAATAGAGTTAGAGATAGGTAGGGGCTTATTTACAAGCCATTTGTGCCGCCGGTGCATCACTTTTTTTGACAGGCGGGCGGCTCAATTGGCTTGCCCATATTTACAAGGCCATTTAAAGTCACCCTGCATGATTTTTCATGGTCTTGTAATTATGGGCCCCGTTTATGCATTACTCTGTGTGAAAGGGGTGGTCCATGGGTGTTGATGTGAGTGTCCCCACACAACTTTCATGGAACTTGACAAATTCCCAGATTCACAACATTTTGTAAAACTGGGAACGCACCAGAATCCTACACCTCCTAAAAGGAAGGCATAGGAATGACGTAATGAGGAGAAATGCTTTTATTTATTTCTCCAGTTTTTTTCCTCTTTCTATGCGTGCTGTATTCCGCAGCACGCATAGAAAGAGGAAATGCCATTAATGATTGTTGTGTTGCGGAAGCCATCCCTGGGGAAAGCACAGGGATGTGTCATATTATTGTTAAGGCAATGCATCCCTGTGCTTTGAAAATCATGCAGCGTGGTGCAGCCAAAATGGCTTGTGGTGCTGCGCTGCATCATTTTCTTACAGATGAGGCCCATAGATTGCAGTTTAGTGCAGTTAGGTTGTGTTAGACGTGGCATCTTTTGATGTGGTTTCCCCTGTCTTTTTGCTTCTGACCTCCTGTTTTTGACTGTGGACTGAATTTCTTTTTTGCTGGCAATAGAACTCTAGGAACATTAACACTGCTGACCAGTGTTAAAGTGCAAGTGCTCTGTGTCTAAAATTTAATGGTATTTGTTTTCTCAATTTTTTTTTAATCTGTTTATTAATTTTCAACCAACATCAACACATCCCATGGTCAAATATTATCAAACAAGCACTATCGTCTCAATTGAAATAGCAATAAGGCCACGTGGCATGCAATGATACAATCAATGTACGAGGTCAGGATAAATAATAAACAGTTGTCCAAGAACATTTGGGTAGTCCCAACATCCTCCTGATACTAATAGTGCAGCCAATTGCAGCTTATATATACACGTGCTGTAGAACTATACAATAATAATGCAACTATTCTTCCCCTACTTGGCCCAACCTCACCCGCCCCCTCTCACAGGCGTGCACCCACCACAGCGTAATTTAACACAGAAACCATTTGGAGCGACATGACTGTTCAGGGTATTATACATACAATTACCATAGAAGATCATGACTATGACAGGGAAGGGGACTCACTCGTTCATGTTGTTCCTTATATTGTTGCTGTCACCTGTGAAGCTCCACTCCCTGAGTGCACACTCAGATCTGACCCAGAGTCCGCATCAGTAGCCTTCAAGTCTGTAGCTAAGGCTTCCCACGCCCGGGCGGCATCTAGCGCTTTCTCATTGTGGGACCTCTGGGCCGGTTACAGGCGAATCACACTTTCACTCCCCGCCCACTTAAGCATTGCAGCCTTCCATCTAGCATAACTAGGCCCCCCTGCAGCCTCCCAATTGATCGTGATTTCTCTTTTGGCCAACACCAGTCCCAGATCTTGGAATTTACTCGCTATTTTGGTCTTAGTGGTATGGGGGAACCAATGCAATAGACAAGTGCCCCTATCCAGTGTAATCTGCCATTCCGTGACCCTGCATAGTAGCTCCACCACATCTTTCCAGTATGTGCCCAATTGCGGGCAGTCCCACAACATATGTAGCAGGCCCGCACCCGCAAGCCTACAACGAGGGCACTGCGCTGTATCTACATGAAAGTATTGATTGATCCTCGCCGGGGTGAGGTAGGCCCTATGCAGTATGAAGAAATGGACCAAATCTGGCATTTCTGGTACTCTTCCATGCCCTCTTAACGATCTGTGACCAAGCCGGGTCCGGTATGTCACTGCCGATGTCTGTCGTCCAGTGGTCACGCAGCTTCTGTAGAGGCTGCAATCCCTCCTCAATCATGCGCCTATATAAACAGGTGACGGTCTTGTAAGTGCCAGCTGCGATCACCACATATTGGCACGCAGTGCTTACCGGCAGCTCCGAAAGGCCCTCGCCCCAGTACTTTCGCACCGCAGCCGCCAGGGCTGAATGGAGTAGGTAGTGACCGCGTGGGAGCCCAAATCCCTCCTGCAACTCACTATAGGGAAGCAAGGTGCCATCTTCATACAAGTCGCCCACTACCTGTAGCCCAAGGGACTCCCACTCCGCAAGGGCCCGCCAGTCCCCACTGTGTGGTAAGGTGGTACACATACCTAAGGGTATTTCCGGGGCACAGGGGCTTCGCACCTTGATTTTACCAAAATAACATTTCCAGCAGAGCTGTAAAGTGCGTTCCTCTATGGACAGCGACAGCAACTTCCGCACGCCCACCCACTTAGTAATACACAAGCCTCAGATGACCACTTTAAAGGCATCCCATCCCAGGGCAGTTGTTGTGGCTGTACCCTCATTGTCGGCAAAATAACGTTCTATTCCCATTTCCAGCTCGGCGCGGAAGACCGGATCTTCAAGCATCTCCGGACGCAGTCGCCAGGTCGGCACGGCCGGGCGCTCCTGGGCGCAACAGAAACTCACCAATAGCGGGTTATGATCGGATATAGTGTGTGCAAGGTATTCACTCCGCGTCACCATTGTAGCCAGGCCAGCGCTACACAGCACCGCGTCAAGCCTTACATGTAACTTGTGCAATGCTGAGCAGTAGGAGTAATCACGTTCATCTGGGTGTTGCGTCCGCCATATATCTATTAATCCCCAACTATCCTGCCACTGTGCTCTGACCTTTGAAAGCCTATGAATGGGGGCGCCAGGCAGCAGGGTGTGGGACCTATCCATGGTCACATCCGTTATGGAGTTGAAATCTCCCCCCATTATTAGCGGGGTCGTGAAATAAACTGCCAGTTTGTCAGAAATTTGAGTGAAAAAGGTCGCTTGCTTCACGTTGGGGGCATAAATACTGGAGAGGGTCACGTCCCGCCCGTAAAGGCGTCCTGCAACCACTACATAGCAGCCCTCAGGATCAACCAATTGTCAGTCATCTGAAAGGGAACCCCAGCCCCAACCCAACCCAAATCAGCGCACCCCACGCAAAGGCCGAATAAGTAGTATAATAAAGCTGCCTATGCCATCTACGCTGCAGCGCCATCCCTTCAGCTCTAGTCAGATGAGTCTCCTGCAAAAATACTATCTGCACGCCCCTGCATACCAAGTAATAGTGGACCTTGTGCCGATGCTGCATCGAGTGTAAGCCCCTCACATTCCAAGTCACACATGTAAAATCATGCAATGGCCCCATATTCAATATATAAAAGCACAATGAACCACTGCTCGCTCCAAGACACGCCGGTGAGTACCATCCCCAAACTAATTCTCCCCACATCCCCAATTCCCTCACTTCCCCCCCAAACACATCCCTCCCTCCCCATCCCTCCCTCCCCAGAACAGGCACTAACATAGTGAATCCCATCCAAACTGATCCCAACAAATGCCCCCACAAAAGGTCAAGGCGTACTAACTGTGAACCATCTGGCGGGGGGTGGATTAGAACCTAACGAGCAACAACCATCAAGAAAGCCCTCCAGCTCCAGCCCCTCAGCAGCAACCAAGCCCCCAGCGGGGAGAGCGGCATTGCTCCCCTATCAATGATTAACGGTTCCATTGGTGGCTAGGCTACTCCCCCAAATCCCCGGGCACCCCAGATCCCAGACCCCAGCCGCCTGCCCCCCAACACCTCAGGAAGTCCAAATTAATGGCTACCAGCATAGAAGGTCCAGAGTCCCGAAACTTCCCCATCTTATTGTCACGTCTACCATGTCGTCTGCCGTGCACGGTGTCACCTTAGGAAGGATCTGGCTCCCAGATTCCGACAGCTCCGTTTCAGTCCCATCAGCCTCCTCTCCAGATCCCGCAGTCGCTCCACCTCCGTCAAGAACAGTGAGTGGCCCCCAGGCACCGAACTTCGTCTCCGTGTATGGCGGGATCTACAAAGTCGCTGCTCCAGCGCCGGTTGCTCCAAAGGCAACCCAGCCTTGTCCTTGTTGGCCCTATACTCCTCCAGCCAGGACCAGGATTCCTCAGGAGTATTGCAGAAGTGCGTTTTGCCATCCAGGGCTATCCGCAGGCGAGCCGGGAACATTAGAGAATATTGCAAGTCTTTGTCACGTAGCGACCTCTTGACCGCCAAAAAGGAGGCCCTAGCCCGCTGCACCTCAAGCGTGTAATCCGGAAACAGCGTGACTTTGCTATTGTCCACAGTAAACGGGCCAGATGTCCTGGCCTTTTGAAGGAGCAGATCCCTGTCTCTGTAGTGAAGAAGACGTGCCACCACTGGTCGAGGCGGGCGTCCCGGGTTCGGCGGGTGCGCCGGCACCCTATGTGCCCTCTCCAGTGTGTAAAGCTGCGACAGGCCTTCTGTCGCAACCACCTCCCGCAACCAGTGCTCCAGATAGGCCACCATATCAGTCCCCTCAATCTGTCCCGGCAAGCCCACTACGCGGACGTTATTCCTCCAATTGCGGCCTTCCTCATCGTCCGCTCTCTTCTCCAAGGTCTGCAACCGGGCCATGACATCCACCATCTGGGCATCCAACTTATGCTGTGCCGGCCCCACGTCCTTCAAAGTGAGTTCCGTTTGTTGCACCATGTCCGATAACTTAACATGATCAGCCCGCAAGAGCCCCGGGCCCATCGCCACCTGCGCGATGTCTTGCTGAATGGAGTTCTAGTATCCTTTATAGCCTGTAGGATCTGGTCCACTTGGTGCTGCGGGAGCGATCCAGGAGGGACGGTGTCCAGGTCCCGCGGCCCCCGCTCCACATCCGGATCTGCGCCGTCCAAGGAAGTCCCCCCCTTGTTCCCTCGGGGGTTCCCCATGTTCAAGGGTGTCGGCTCAGGTCAGTCCAGGATGCGGTCTCCCTCTCCAGGCCTCGGGATAGTCTATTGCGCACACCTCTAAGGGGGGATGAGGGGCTGCCAAGCATCGCAGATATGCACCCAGTTCACACAGCAATAAGTCCCAGAAGCAGGTAGGGTCTGGTCCGGCAGGGCCACCACAGAGAATCCACTCCACCCGGGGCGACCAAGAGCTGCAAAGTCCCCAGCGGTCCAGCTACGAGCAGTCCACTCTGTTTCCAGTCTGCGCCACTCAGCTACGCACAGAGCGCCTCCCGCCGATGCCGTCTGCTGCGGAGCAATAGGCGGTCCACCCGAAAGACAAAAAGTCCGTCAAGGCGGGGATGGAGAAATCGCCCTCAGCGCGGGGCCCCCTGCAAGGGTCCTACCCACGTCGCAGTAGGTCAGGCGCCAGGTGCCCACAGCAATCAAATCCCACCAGCATCCCCAGAGCGGGGGTTCACTCCATGCCAACTCTTGCCGTGCCGCCGCCTCAACACAGGCTGCAGGGCAGTCCCTCCGACGCCCGTGCCTCAATGAGCTTCAGTGGCCTCCCAGTCCTGGGCATGTCTCCCAATGCCCAGTCAGGCCGCACTGCCATCCGCAGCCCCCAGAGGGCCACCGCTAAGGGGGGAAACAGAAAGGATCCCAGCGGAGGAGAGGGGGGAGATGCTCACGATCCTCCGCACCACTCCCGTGCCCCCAGCCTATACAGCTGTCACCCGCAGTCCGGCCGCCACTCAAATCCCCACCTCCAGCAGGAGGCAACACTCCGGTCCAGTGCCAGTCCCAGCCCAGAGGCACCGCCGGCCAGCCGGATCCTCATGAAGAGAGGGGCGGTCGCGGGCCGCCACACGCTGCCGCCAAAACTATCCGGGCTGCTTGGGGTTCTGTTCTACAGCTGTCCCCTGCCTCCGCAGCAATCCGGTCGCACCCCAGGGCTCCCAGTTATACCACCTTTTCAGCCCCCAGGCAAACGCCCTTTCCTGTGAGCCATTTTTCCTTTGTCAGCAGAATGTGTGATCCTCACAGTTGAGCAACATCTCTTTTGGATACCACCAGTCCTAAAAAGCACAATAATAGCTTGTTTTGGGGAATGGCTATGCATCAGGGTACCCTAAATACCACAAACTGGGGATTATAGGGAATGTTGTCTTCCAGTACATACTTCTTTCATGTATTGCAAGATCACTTGCCAATAATTTTGTATCCCCTAACAGGCCCACAATGCATGGAAGACTGAGTCATCAGTGTTTTCACCTCACAAACAAGTAGGTGTCTGAATCCTCTCTATTTTATGAAACTTAGCCATGTCCATGTAAGTTCTGTGCAAGACCTTGAATTGGATTAAACAAAACCCTGCCTTGATGGCTACTTCTCAGGGATGCATTACAACAACCTCCCCATCAGTGTCTTCCATATCAATGAAATCCCTCTCCCACCTCTGGAGAAAAGACCTGAGATTGCCAGGGATGCTGTTTATTATTATTTTGTATTTTAAGAATACTGCAGACCTTTCAGTATATGGAATTCAAGTGGAGTCAATGGCCTCTGTGTCTAAAGCGTATTTTAGTTGGGTATATTTGTAGTGCTGTGTAAGAAATCTCATGCTCTTCCCAAAGTCACTCCAGTCTAATGTTGGGTCATTTGTTGGTGCATTAATCTGGTCACTTATTACCAGAATTTGGGAACCACAGAAGTAGGCCCTTGAATGCGAAAGAGCAATCCCACAGTTATATGCTGACCTGAAAAGGGTTCTGAGGTCTATCCATAGAGCTGCTCCATCCCACCGCAGAAGTCTGATTTCTTTCCCTGTTAATGTAAACGTGGCCTCAGGTTTTGGAAAGGCTTTGTTTTGCATCTCATATAGAAGTTTTTGCAAGTGTGATCATCTTGAAAATGGCTGCTCTCCTGAGTAGTGTCAGTGGTAGTTTGCACCATCTGGAGATGTCCCCTGGCATATCTGTTATAAGCCTTTCTAGGTTCTTTTCTGGGAACTTATCATTATGCAGATGCCATGGTATTTAAAACTATCATATTCTACAATAAGAAGATATGGGATGTCTTCTTCAGGAGCCCAGTCACCAATGTGAAAGAGCACCATTTTGCCCCAGTTTACTTTGTATCAAATAGTGTTAGGATGGACCTCAGTGTCTCACGAGGTCTGGTTACATACATTAGGATATCGTCTATATATAGGGATTTCGTTTCCCTCTGTTGACTAATGTTTACACTGATGAACCTCCCGTTCATTTGGATGCAACAAGCCAGTGGTTCTATACACAGCACAAATAGAAGGGAGGAGAGTAAGCAACGCTGCCTGATCACCTATCCAGTGGAAATGTTGCAGATATCACCTCATTAACCCGGATTGCAGCTGTCATGTCCCTATGTATACAAGGTGTGTAGCCGTTGTGTACCTTGTAAACTAATTAGGGTACTGCTCAGATCAGTACATGTCTTAGTGATTAGGAAGGGGGTATTTTTTTTTATAGTATCACCACCCTACGGGAGTCCAGGGAGAAGCCCATATGTCCGCAAGAAATGGATTGGTCCCTACTATGATCCTACGTACAGTCCCAATCAGATGTGTCTCTTGTATTAAGAGAATGTCCATATTTGTCTAACAAATATACAGCGCTACCGCTCCTTATTTCATTTTGTTGCCTAGGACATTTACATTAATGGATGGAGTTTGAGGCTAACTTCCATCCTGTCAATTATTGTCCCAATGATGAGTCCATCCCCTCCTAGGCGCTTTCCTATCCCCCATTAGATAAGCCAGATTTTCCTGTCTGCCATCATTCACAAGTGTTTGTCTGCTCATGAAATACCCAAATGCTAAACACCACCCCGCTCACACCCCATTTTCAAACTCATAAGCCTTAAAAGAGAAACTGATTATGCCCAAACTACAAAAATATCAGTCGAAGTAGTGAAACTGATAGTATGAAACTCCAAATCAACTATGAACAGTGGCGACCCCTCCATTAGGGTGGAAGAGGGCCACGCATGTGCTACCAGCCGCAAATAAAACAATAATAAAACTGAGTTCTAGCCTGTTTCATTATTGTTTTACTTTAATTCCCCATGACCCGCCGCCAGAACTCTGACGAGTGTGGGGGCGGGTCCAACGGGTGACACTGTGGTGGGGGAGTGCTAGTGCACTCCCTTGTCCCTTAACTGCTGATGGAGCAGGGTGAAGAGCAAAATTTTGTTCCAACCTGTGAAGTTATTCTCCCATAATGAATAACTTAACTAATAAGCATGTGGTGAAATTATTAATCAACTTAGTTTAAAAATGCAATTATCAGTACACGCGGGATAAAATAATATGCTTTATGTTGCAAACGCAAAGAAGAAAATAATAAACTAACCTTGTCTATTGTCTTTGTCAGTATTAAATGCGGCTGTTTAACTAATGGCATGTGCTTATTATGTGTGCTTATGTTATGTCTTTCTGTGACAAAAGCTTTTGGAGATTGTTCAGTTCCTGGAGGACGAGTAAATATAAAAGCTGCATATATGTGCTTCTGCTAGGTAACATAATTAACCCTGTTAATTATTAGAAGGGGGCGGGTAACAGAATGGGTCTCAATTCTTTAATTAATTGATGTCTTGTGTTTGTTTAATAATAGTTTCCAAAGTGAGGTCTGAAAAGGTGGCCTAGAAAATATGGCTGACAGAGATACAGACGTGAAACCTTGTCCAGAGTGGAGCCTTGCATTTACGCAGTAGTGGAGATTTTTGCTGCACAAACACTATTAATTGAAAGAACAATTCTTTGCTTGAATAGAATATGCTCACGGAGAGAAGGCTCAAGGACAGGAAGAAAGTGTCTGCCAAGATTAGGAAGTAATGTTCTGAACTCGAAGAAAAGTTACTCTTTTAAGGAAGCTGAATGTCGTGGAAGAAAAAGACAATAGGGCTTATGTGAAGCTCGGACTTGGTCAAAATTCAGAGATGACCTAACAGTGGACTGACATGGGCCAGCCAATGAGAAGCCTGGATTCCATTGAAAGAATGTGAAATGTAGAAAGTTTAGCTAGGGAAAAAGGTATAAAACCTGACACTTGGGTCAGGGAAAAACGCTTGCTTCCCGATTCCTGAATGACGTGCTGTTGGACTGTTGGCGCACTTAAGGACAGCAGACTTAAAATTATATTTCCCTTTTCAGGTGAAGCAAGAAATAGTCAGGGAAATAGATTGTAGGGCATGGAAACTCTTACTTGCTAATACTTCATGATTCTGGACTTGCTTAAATAATGTCAGTTTATTCATTCATTTCCTAATAAAATGCTGCTTTCTGTTTGCTTATTAAATAAATATTCTAAACGTAAAAGCTCTTTCTTTATGAAGAATAAAGTTAATAAAAATTAGATTCGAAAAGACAAGCTGGTCTTGTTTATTCATGGTCTAGTTACTATTAGTTGATCCAATCGCCTTAGTGATCTGTTTAATAAATAATAAATATTTTGAACCCATGGTGAAGATGATAAACTGCCGTTGTATATAATAGTGTAAATAATAGGTGAGTGAATTTATTAATCAGACCACATGATTTGGTTGCTCAAAAATTGTCTCATTGGTGTTATGGGCCTGTTTAAGTGTTTCATGATTAATTGTGAGTATTGAGGTGCTAGGTAGCGTTTGTGAGACAGTTTTTCTACCGGTGCGCTGGATCGATTTCTTGGTAGCAGAGTTCGGTTACTAATGGTAACTGACATGTTACATGGTGATATATAAGATACATGTCTAAAACATGTTAAGTTTGTTCAGTTGTTACATGTAGTCGAAAGGTTTTTTCCAGCAGTGTGAAAATTCCTAGTTGTGCCGGCATGAGTAGTGTGACAGGTGAAGTTACACAGTGCATTTGTTCTGTTTAAAATAGTGGTATCGTCATATATCACAAGTGTTGTGGACGTACAGCACAAGTTTAGGGATTTTGGGTGTGTAAGGTGGAATGTATAGCGAGGATTGTCTATGAAATCGTAGCTTTCGAGTATAGGGACTTTTATCCTGTTTTAAAACTCACTGTGAAAAGAGTAATAGAATTTATCTAAGCTTGAGTGAAGGGTAAGGAAGCAGCGTCTATCTTACTGGCAAGTGAGAATTTCTGTCAGTGGGTTAAAGTCCTACTAAAGATTTATGTATGAATGGTTAGGGATTTTTCCGTATGAATGTGTGTAAATGAATAGGCAAAGTAGCCTTACTTTATCGACGAATTTAAATATTCTGTGAAAATAGCGTTGTCTATTTCATGCGAAAGAATACTTGAATGTTTGAAAAAGCTATTACTGTATTTAGCGAAACAGACAAATGGTTTCTTTTTGTGGTGTTACTAACTGAATTCTATTGAAAGGTTTGTAAATATGGCGCTGTGAAATTTTTTTGTAAAGGAGGTGTCAGTGTAAGGAGCGAAGGGAGAGACAGAAGCTGCAGCGGTAGCATACGTCACAAGAGACGTGCTGTGATTGGCTAACATACGTCAGAGTATTCGCGCACAGATTGGTTCACGTGACAAGACTAGCTTACAGCTGATTGGCTCATCAACAGATTTTCTATTAGTTGAGCAGAACAGTGACGTGGCTTAATCTGATTGGTTAGTTAGTGAGTTTCGCGCACGGATTGGTTGGTGTGGCGGAATATCAAGGAAGCTGTTACGATCTTTACCGAAGCAAGGAAAATTTGTTTAAAAGACATGGATTATTATTATTTGAAAGGGAAAAATAAACTTTCATGGTTTCAGAAGTTGCCTGCAGCTTATATGTTAGGTGAATATGGTTATCGTACTTGTCTTTGGATTGAGAATTGGATGAAATATACTGAAAATGATGGTATATTAGCATGGCTGGAAGATGGATCATTTAACATAGCGGTCTTGATAAATTTAAGAGAAAGGATGATGGAACTTGTACCAAAGCCTAAACCTACTCAATTTGAAGCTTTAGTTGAATGGGAGGATGAAATGTTTGAATTAGAACGAGAAAGTAGAGGAATACCAAAAGGAACAGGATTAGGTCTCGATAGGGAAACACATGAGGATAGAATGCGTCGATGGAGAAAGGCAGACATGTGTGATGGTTTGTACCCAATGAGACCAATTGATGAGGTAACTGGTAAAAAATGTTCCCAAAAGAAAAAACATGTTAGAGAGGAAAATGATTCAGAAGATGCGGTATTAGAAGAAATTTATACTAGAAAACCACCACCTTATCAACCAGTTTGTACATGGACTTCTCCAAGGGCCCCTCCAAGAGAAATAATTAATGAGACATCCCCCGAAACAAATCCGAATTATAAAAGAACATCTGAAAGAGTAGAGACATCTCCAGAGACAAATCAGAGTAACAGAAAAACACCCTAGAGAGTAGAAACGGGATGTAATTCAAATATATCAGGAGAAAATAGTAATTTTACTGAAACTCCCGTTCAAAGAAATGGAACTCCGAGAAATGGAAATAGAACAAAAAGATATGAGGGATGGCCAGATACATCAGAATACATTAGTTCTGCGTATGAATTAATACAGCAGTTAACTAAAAGCATGGAAGCAGTAAAAGTGCCTGTAACAATTGGACCTGTTCTCCCAGTGTTTGATCAAAAGGAAATTAGACATTCAGCTTTAACTGTTCCATTATATTCAAAAATACAGAAAGTGACTTAAAATTTTTATTCAGATTTAAGTGAAATACATCGAGAAAAAATGATGATGCCAGACCTAACTTTTAATCAAAGTTTGTCATGTAAAATCCCAACAGGTGCAGATTCTGATTCAGGATCCCCGGTAAAAAGTTTAAATAAAATAGATTTAACGCAAACCCCAGAATGTAAATTACTTGATGTTGCAAAATTGAAAGCAGACATAGAGGAATTAATAATTGGAACAATTGGAACTGACAGATTAAAGGCATATCAGGATGATGAATTATTATTTATTTGCAAAAGCATAACTTGGAAAACAAAAAACAGATATGACCAATTAGAGGAAATGGCTTTTGAATTAGAAATAGATTTAAGCAAGCAGAAGAGTTTGCAGAAAAATTATAGAGTGGATTTCTCTGAAAAAGACATTGAAAATCTGAATACTACAGGAAGAATCACTCATATAAAAGATTTAATTGGGATTTTGAGAAAATGGGCTGAACTAAGTAAATGGAGAGCAAAATGGGCAAAGAAAAAAAGATGAAGACTCAACAAGCTTAGCTTTTCCTATCAGAGAAAAGGAGAAAGTGGCAAATGAGTTTCCAATGAGAGAAATAGCAGGAGGTGGCTATGTGCATGTTCCTTGGACAAGACAGGACATTTTAATGTTTACAAATGATTTTCCCCGATTAAGAGAAAAACCTGTAGAATGGTATCGACAGGTAGACGGATTTGTGAAGGTTTCAAAAGTCCTGTGGGTTGATCTTGATGGATTCTTTGACATAGTTGTCCCATCAGATCTTTGGACGGAATGTAACATTTCTATAGATTGGCCTAGAGAAGAACCCTCTTGAGATAAGGTGACAGGTGCTCCTTCGCCAGATGTAATGAAAATGTATGGTAAAGTACTTGTATTTTTGAAAAACAAGATTCCCCCAAAAGAGGTAGATTGGGTTAAAATAGACAGAACAACCCAAGAGCCGAAAGAACCAGTACATTCATTCTATGAAAGATTGCTGCTGGTATTTAAACAATACAGTGGTTATGAGCATCTAAGTGAAAAGGATATGAGCCATTTTATATACAGGTTTGTATATGGCTTAAGACCTGAAATTGGTGAAATGATAAGATCTGGAATTGTTGGCTGGCAGTCACTCACAGTGGATGATATTTTGAGAAAGGCAAAATACTGTAGTGATGAATTAGATGCGAAACAAAAGAACCTGAAAGAAAAAGCTATGTGGGCACAGGTAAAAGTGGCTGAACAGCAAATAGCAACTTTAAACAAAAATGTTGATCAGAATCAAGGAAAATTTAAAGGTAATTATAATAAACCAAAATTGATGGTAAACATAGAAGAGCTAAAAAAGAAACTCCCATATTTTAATTGAGGCGAAATTGGACACTGGAAGCGCGAGTGTAAGAATCCGCCCAGACATTTTGTAAAAAATGCATCATTAAATCCACAGACGCAGAATGAGATAAATGAGCAGCAACAGCTACAGCGACACATAGTGAATCAGCAAGGTCAGATACCACAACCGCCACTTCCAAACTGTGTAAATGTGCAGAGATACAATACAGAAACAGGATTCTGCAGAGGTGAACAGGTAAACAGATCACCGAGAGTGAATGTGTCAAATGTGTCTCAACAATTTTGGATGAAAGAAGATGGAGGGAGTGAATCTGAGGATTACTTCTGACGGTGCCTGAGAGAGGAGGAAGAGTGTGTGCTTGAGCTACCCTTGAGGTAGATCAATCTGGTCCATTTGTGAATGGTAAAGTGAATGATGTAGAAATTACTTTCCTAGTGGATACAGGTGCTACCTGTTCTACTGTTAGATCAGTGGAAATAGAAAACCTCCCTCTCTCTGGTGAAAAGATCCAAGTAGTAGGTGTAGCTAATCAGCAAATTAAAACAGATCTAACTGAACCAGTTGAAGTTGAAATAAGTAAATTTAAGGACATGCATAGATTTGTAGTTTGTGATAGCAGTCCTGTAAATCTTTTAGGAAGGGATATCCTCTGCAAGATGAACTGCGCAATATATTGCTCGCCGGATGGTATAGAGCTTCAAACTCCAGAAGAGGATGGACTTTACAAATTAACAATGTCAATAGTTGAGGCAGAAGAAAGTAAATTATTTCCCGTGTTTGATTAAAACAATTTGCCTGAAGAATTAAAAGACACAGTGAATGTAAAAATTTGGGATTTCACTGGAGATGAAATGGGTTTGATCAAAAACGTAGATCCAGTACAAATAACAGTAAAACAAGGAGCAGATTACCCAAACATTCCTCAGTATAAAATGAAACCAGAAGTGATTGAAGGTGTTACACCTGTAATAGAAAAATTCATAAAACAAGGAGTTCTAAGAGAAATCGAGAGTAGCCCATGTAACTCACGGATTATGGGAATTAAAAAGCCAAATGGTACTTTCAGAATTGTTCAGGACCTGCGAAAGGTAAACAAAATTGCTGTTCCATGTTGTCCAGTGGTACCATATCCAGCGGTAATTTTATATCAGATTCTGCATGATGCAGAATGGTATACAGTTATTGATCTATGCAATGCATTCTTTACTGTTCCATTGCATCCAGAAAGCCAACAATTTTTTGCATTCCAGTTCAAAGAGTGCATACTAGCTTGGTGTAGAATCCCTCAAGGGTACACCGAGAGTCCATCCATTTTTAACCAATTGCTAAAGAAATCCCTGGAAGATCTAGAATTACCTGGAAATTCTACATTAGTGCAGTATATTGAGAATCTCCTTGTAGCTTCAAAAACAAGAGATAACTGTTTAACAGATACCATTACGCTTTTAAATCATCTGGCAGATGAGGGACATAAAGTGTCACCTGCAAAATTACAGTTTTGCAAACAAGAAGTAAAATATCTTGGTCACAGAATTGCAGTGGGAATCAGACAAGTGACAACAGAGAGAATAAAAATGATTCAGGCAATGCAACCTCCAAAAACACAGAGACAGGTTAGAATGTTTCTAGGAATGGTAGGTTATTGTCGCCAATGGATGAGTGGATTTTCCGTAATTGCAAAACCACTGCAGAGACTGACAAAAGCAGACATAAAAGACCCAATTAAATTAACAAAAACTGAATTAGAAGCTTTTGAACAGTTAAAGAAAAGTTTGTGTGAAGCTCCACCATTGGTAATGCCTGATTATGAAAAAGAGTTTGAGCTGTATTGCAGTGAGAGAGAAGGATGTGCTTTATCAGTTCTGATTCAAAGACATGGAAGACTGAGAAAGCCAATAGCATATTTCTCAGCTGTTCTTGACCCTGTTGCAAAAGCATTACTGGGTTGCTTAAAAGCAGTGGCTGCAACAAGTGTGAGTTTGGAACAAAGTGAAGGAATAATAATCGGATTTCCAGTGAAAGTTTACATGCCACATTCAGTTGAGATTCTCCTCACCAGAAGCAAAACACAGCATTTTACAAACAACAGGTTGACAAAATATGAAAAGGTTATTCTTGGTTCAGATAATGTCTCAATTTCGAGATGTGTGAATTTAAATCCTTCCACATTGTTACCTGACTCTACTGAAACAGAAGTCAGAGATGAGGTTGATCATGAATGCCTGGATGTATTAGAATAGTGTACAAAACCAAGGCAGGATATTAAGGATGTCCCATTGCCTGAATCAGATCTTGTTTTGTTTGTTGATGGTTCATGCTTAAGAACAGATGATGGTGTTCTGTGTGCAGCATATTCAGTGTGCACTGTTGCAGACGTAATTGAAGCCTCCAGTCTCAAAGGAATTCGTTCAGCTCAAGTGGCAGAACTAATTGCTTTGATATGTGAATTGGGAAAAGATCAGGGTTACCATAGTGACTGATAGTCAATATGGTTATGGTGTAGTCCATGAATATGGCCAGCTTTGGTCTCAAAGAGGTTATTTAACTTCTGCGGGATCACCAATAAGAAATGCTCAACTGATCAAAAGACTAATTGACGGAATTCAGCTACCAGAAAAGATTGCTGTAGTGAAATGCACAGCTCACAAAAAAGGAGAGGACTATATAACTTTGGGAAATGCATATGCTGCTGCAATTGGGAAATTTTGAACAAAAAAAAATGTGTCTGTAAATCGGGAAAAAAATATTGAACATGTTTTTAACTCACTTATGCTAATATCTGTAGTTGAAACTTGGCAAGGAGTAAAACAGTTACAAGATGAGGCAAGTGATGAGGGAAAAGACACATGGCTAAAAGCAGGATGCAGGCAAAGAGAGGAAGATGAGATCTGGGTTTACAAAGATGACAGACCAGTAATGCCAGACAGCATGATTTCTGACATGGCACGGAAGTACCATGGTTCAGGACATATCGGAAGAAACTCTATGATTAGATTATTTAGGCAAACTTGGTACAATCCAAAATTCAGAATAATTGCAGAGTCTTTTTGCCAGAGATGTCTTATCTGCCAACAGATTAACCCTAACAGAAAAACTGTTGTAAGCATGGGAACCATAGGACGGGAGGGTGGTCCATTTACCAGAATACAGCTTGATTTCATTTAAATGCCACGTCACAACAGACTAAGATACGTTTTGGTGATACCCTGTTTGTTTTCATGATGGGTGGAAGCATTTCCAACATGTCACAATGATTCAATTACTGTGGCAAAATTGCTTTTGAGAGACCTCATACCAAGGTATGGTTTTCCAGTGTCGATTGAGACAGATAGCGGCACACATTTTGAAAACAGATTTCTAAAACTGATTTGTGAAGCATTAGGAATAAAGCAAAAATTGCATTGTGCCTACAGACCAGAAGCATCAGGTGTTGTTGAGCAAGTGAATGGTACAATAAAAAACAGGCTAGCTAAGATGTGTTTAGCAACAGGAATGAAGTGGACAGATGCACTTCCACTTGTTTTAATGACTTTGAGAAGCATTCCAGATAGAAAAACCGGTTTGAGCCCCCATGAGATACTTATGGGAAGGGTCATTTGTTCCAGTTGATAAACTACTGAGCATAAATGATAGCGCCATTATGGATTACTGCAAAATCTAACTGACGTGGTGATTTCTGTGTTCCACCAGGTAGGAACTGAAGTACTTTTAAAAAAGAGAAAGCACAAGCTCATGATCTGTTGCCAGGAGACTGGGTACGGACAAAGGTACATCAAAGGAGGAATTGCCTAGTACAAAGGTGGCAAAAGGCAAGACAGGTGATACTGGTCACAACAAATGCAATAAAGTGTAGGGGACTGAACAAATGGATTCATGCAAGTCATACCATACGTGTCCCTCCACCTGAAAATCCTGACGACGAAGGTGATACAACAGCTGATCAGATTCAGAAGAAGAACCTGAAAGAAATCCAGATTCTGAAGATCGACAAGAAGGTCGAGATCTGGAAGATTCAAATGCGAATGAGGCAGTGAATGAAGAGAATGAAGAAGTTGTGATACAAGATTCTGAAGAAGAAAATGATAATGATCTGCTAGATCAAGTAGCAGAAGAGCAAACCGAACAAGAAGTGATTCAAGACCAAGATCAGGAGAGTATTGAAAAGCAGATTAGAAACTTTGGAAGAAGGAACGAAAATTCTGAAACTGGTGGATTGGAAGTAATTGAAGAAGAAATTCCAAGTACTAGCTATAAGAATGCTGTTCCTAACAAAGTGAAACTGCCGAGAAGTACCTGAATCTGAAGAAGAATCGGATACAGAAAAACTGATAATCAATGAATCAGCTGATAACACAGAAAGTGAAACAGATGACAGTGGAGATGAATCAAAAGTTAAAAGATCAAGGAAAAGAGCTTGGAGAGTGGAATATAATTTGACAGAACCAAAAAGGAGAATAACAAGAAAAGGAGACAATGGCCTAGTGAAAACAAAGGCCTAAAATTCAAATTAGTGAATAAAGCAAAAAAGCAGGTGAATAAGATTACAAGTCAAAAAGAAGAAAACTTGAATAAGAAATAGCAAACAGGAAAAAGCATAGAAGTGATCAGTAGCAGGACAAAGAGAACAGTAAAACCAAATCAGAAGTATAAGTCTCCTGAGTGGAGCTACATAATAATCCCACCAGTGGTAGAAATAAATAATAGTCAAATTGATTTAGGTGATGAAAGTGATAATGATTGATTTCATTCTTTAAGGTGACACAAGGTCGAAAAAATTGTGTTAGGAGACACAAGGTCAAAGGAATTGTGTTAGCTGAAAAACACATTTGATGTATGACATAAGGTCGAAGAAAAACTGTTAGAAAACAAAGTTATCTGATAAAAAAAAAGAGGGGAGTATATTTAGTGATTTTTCAACTTTTCTATTTTATTTTTATTTTTATTTTTTAGTAAAGATGCCTTCTTATAATAATAATTCGAGATGCTCAATTCTCCGAAGATGTTGCAAATTGTCTTTAATATGTGTAATTTTGATAATTTTAGTTTGGTTAATTTTAGCTGTCATTTTAGGGCTCGTCCCTTTCCTATTCCGCAGGAATAGGAAAAAGGGCCCTAATGCAGCTAAACCAAGGGCTCTCCTCCAGAGGATTTTGGACAGTTCACGTGAATCACAATCACGTGACCTGCTCTCATGCACGAGCCTTCCCCCTGGCAGCTTAGAAAAAACAGAATGCCAACTACACAATTGTTCTGAATCCTCTATTTTTGAGGAGAAAAACCAAACGAAACTTCTTAGTTGATCCAGGTTTATTGCTATAACCCTTTTATTATTTAATTTTCTTACTTTTTTAAAAAAGTTTTATGTATGAAAAAGACACCTTATCGTATTTTGTATGGTTCATACTTACTGACAATTATTTACAACACAAAAACATACAGATAACAAAACGTATATACAAAAATTACTTGCTTTGATATATACACAATTAAACATTCATATTTACGCAAAGACAAGAGTCGCGTTATGAACTCAAAGTTTAGAATAGACAGTTGATTACAGTCATAAATTAGTAAACTACAACTTAATGTAATTAACTATACAAAAAAATAGACTCTAAATCAATTTAGAGTCTAACACACAACCACACACAACCACACACAACCACACACCCAACCCCACACCCAACCACACACACAACCACACACACAAAACCACACACACAACCACACACACACAACCACACACACGCACACAACCACACACATCTATCGCCCTCACTCGCTCTATCAAGCTATCTATCGCCCTCACTCTATCCATCTATCTATCTATCTGTCGCCCTCACTCTATCTATCTATCGCCCTCACTCTATCTATCTATCTATCTATCGCCCTCACTCTATCTATTGCACCACCACAGCATCATGCAGGGGCACCACAGCATCACTCAGGGGCACCACAACATCACTATGCGCTACCACAGCATCACTGAACGCCACAGCATCACTCGTCGCCACCACAACATCACTCAGTGCCACCACAGTATCAATCTGTGCAACCATTCAACAACAACTGGTTCAAATATGTTCTCTCAATGTTTCAAGCTTTATTACAAATGTCACAAAAAGATGTTAATATTTCACTTCTGTTCTTGGATTTTCGTCACAATAAAATACACTGAACATAATCTTCACAAAAGTTATTTACAAAAGTTTAAGCTATTGCCATTATAAATTACAATAACTTTTATTTAAGTATTATTAAAAAAAATTAAAAGCCATTGTTATTTGTAATATCAATACATCTAAGTCACGTAAATACAAAACATGTTGCATTACAAATGCTATAGGTGTCACATTTGCAAACGTTAAAAGTATTGGTATTGTAAATGACAAAGCTATTAATTTCGCTATTTTCAAAACCAACACATAAATAAAAAATGTGTCATTTACAAGACCAATAACTCAAACTTTCCTAATGCGAGACCTATTGCATTGCAAATGCTTGTTCCTTTTGGAATAGATAAAGAGATGTATAAAGCTAACATGACTAGTAAAGCTGTGGTCAAACATGACAAAATTGATGACCCTAATAAGGTTATTGTACATAAACCAGAGATTCATCAAGATAGATCTGTGGGAGATTTTTCTAGAAATACTTTTTCAAGACTTTTATCTGAATATGTTATGGTGATGAATGCAAAAGATTGCTATGTTTGTGTGAAATTACCAACTTCTGTGTCAGAAGGCGTTACTTACAATATGCTTTCTCTTACTTATGGTATAACATGTAGTGTAATAGCTAGTTTGTTTTATAAAACTGGACGTCTAGAATATTATTACTCTGATTTTGATGAGATTTTTGCAAATTTAAAAATTGTAGAAAGCTTGAATAAAGTGAAATATGCTAAACAGATGAGGGAATTTTTCTTAGTGACTAGTGAACTTACATATGAGAATGCTTTTAAAAAAATTCTAACATGTAACTTGAGAACAGAAGAGGAAAAGTTTTTAAATATGGTGGAAGAGAGGAGGGCAATTTACAAGCGAAACGAAATAACGAAACAGACAAAGTCTAAATTTTGGCAGATGGAAGATGAAAAGCTTAAGGGTAGAAATGTAAATGTCGCAATTCACATAGATAAACCTGTTAGTGGAAAATTTTGTATAAGAAGAGATAATACCCAATTCGATAATTATTTTGTCGGTGCAAGTCAATGTGAAGACACTTATCGTATTGCAGGGGGTTGGGGATTTAAAGGAGGCAAAGATCCAATTTTTCCAGGAATTTATTTTATCTGTGGAGATAAAGCTTATTACAATCTCCCAGACCACTGGTATGGGACATGTTTCGTAGGTTTGGTTTTTCCAAAAAATCTTCATGAAGATAGAAATGCAAAGGGTTCTTTTGAAATTGGTAATCACTTGAGTAGATTTAGAAGGGAAAGCTTTTCAGAAATATTGGGAGATATATTTGGTGCGTTAATACCTATGGTAGGAATAACCCTGAATGCAAATAAAATTAGAAAGATGTCCACAATTGTTGATAGGTTGTCAACAGACACTGCAGGTGGATTTCAATTAGTAGATACGGAACTTGTTGCCATTAGATCGATGGTAATGCAAAATCGTCTTGCCTTAGACATTTTGCTAGCAAAAGAGGGTGGAGTTTGTGGGATATTACATGTTCAACATTGCTGCACATATATACCTGATAAGAGTCAGAATATAGAAATGTATATTAAGAATATTACCGAGTTACATAGTGAAATAGTACCCATAGAAAATGAAAGTTTTTCAGAACGCTTGGGTAAAAGATTTGCAACAAATAGGTGCTGGTTTCAAGAGATTGGTAGTTCAATTATAGGTAAAATAGTTTTTCCTTTAATAGTCATAGCTATAATAACACTTTTGTTTAAAATTAGTTGCATGATACATAAGAGAAGAAAACACTTAATAGAAAAGAAAAGAATTTAGAAACTCAGAAAAGAGAAAGAAAAAGAGAAAGAATTAGAAGAGTTTCGGAGAACTCAATATGAATAATGTAGAAAAACAGATGAATCTAAAGTTTGGAAATACTAATATTAAGAAAGTCCAAAACATGTTCAAGGGTTGAAAATTTATAAAATTTGGGGTATTGTTTGGTGATTTTGAAATCCCCAGATGAGGGAGTTGATGGAGCAGGGTGAAGAGCAAAATTTTGTTCCAACCTGTGAAGTTAATCTCCCATAATGAATAACTTAACTAATAAGCATGTGGTGAAATTAATCAACTTAGTTTAAAAATGCAATTATCAGTACACGCGGGATAAACTAATGTGCTTTATGTTGCAAACGCAAAGAAGAAAATAATAAACTAACCTTGTCTATTGTCTTTGTCAGTATTAAATGCGGCTGTTTAACTAATGGCATGTGCTTATTATGTGTGCTTATGTTATGTCTTTCTGTGACAAAAGCTTTTGGAGATTGTTCAGTTCCTGGAGGACGAGTAAATATAAAAGCTGCATATATGTGCTTCTGCTAGGTAACATAATTAACCCTGTTAATTATTAGAAGGGGGCGGGTAACAGAATGGGTCTCAATTCTTTAATGAATTGATGTCTTGTGTTTGTTTAATAATAGTTTCCAAAGTGAGGCCTGAAAAGGTGGCCTAGAAAATATGGCTGACAGAGATACAGACGTGAAACCTTGTCCAGAGTGGAGCCTTGCATTTACGCAGTAGTGGAGATTTTTGCTGCACAAACACTATTAATTGAAAGAACAATTCTTTGCTTGAATAGAATATGCTCACGGAGAGAAGGCTCAAGGACAGGAAGAAAGTGTCTGCCAAGATTAGGAAGTAATGTTCTGAACTCGAAGAAAAGTTACTCTTTTAAGGAAGCCGAATGTCGTGGAAGAAAAAGACAATAGGGCTTATGTGAAGCTCGGACTTGGTCAAAATTCAGAGATGACCTAACAGTGGACTGACATGGGCCAGCCAATGAGAAGCCTGGATACCATTGAAAGAATGTGAAATGTAGAAAGTTTAGCTAGGGAAAAAGGTATAAAACCTGACACTTGGGTCAGGGAAAAACGCTTGCTTCCCGATTCCTGAATGACGTGCTGTTGGACTGTTGGCGCACGTAAAGACAGCAGACTTTAAATTATATTTTCCTTTTCAGGTGAAGCGAGAAATAGTCAGGGAAATAGATTGGAGGGCATGGAAACTGTTATTTGCTAATATTTCATGATTCTGAACTTGCTTAAATAATGTCAGTTTATTCATTCATTTCCTAATAAAATGCTGCTTTCTATTTGCTTATTAAATAAAGATTCTAAACTTAAAAGCTCTTTCTTTATGAAGAATAAAGTTAATCAAAATTAGATTCAAAAAGACAAGCTGGTCTTGTTTATTCATGATCTAGTTACTATTAGTTGATCCAATCGCCTTAGTGATCTGTTTAATAAATAATAAATATTTTAAACCCATGATGAAGATGATAAACTGCAGTTGTATATAATAGTGAAAATAATAGGTGAGTGAATTTATTAATCAGACCACATGATTCGGTTGCTCAAAAATGGTCTCATAGGTGTTATGGGCCTGTTTAAGTGTTTCATCATTAATGGTGAGTATTGAGGTGATAGGTAGCGTTTTGAGTTTTTCTACAGGAGCGCTGGATCACTGCGCATGAAGTGTTTGGCCAGCTGTTTCAGGCCAGCCAAACACCTCATGCGAAGTGAAACTTTCTCCAGCCCCAGTTACATTGCTGGGTAGCTGCAGTTTCAGTATTACCCTCAGTGGCACCCAGAAGCTCCCCCACAGCATAGAAAATGTCCCCTGGGGAATAACAGCCTAAAGAGATAGGGGCGAGGGACAGCAGGGTGCCGTCCCAGTTAAGTACAGCCTCCTTGTCTACAGGATATATTTTGGAAGGCCGTGCAGAAGATTTGTATTGTATCATGTTTGGGAATAAGCCTGTCTTATTGTGAAATGTTAGATTCTGATTGTTTCTCTTAATGGGAACCATAGTGAGCCTTTCTTAACTGCAGATTTATATGATTTAATTGTACATTGCTGAGCTACTTAGATTCATATGCTCCTTGCCACAGTCTAGAGACTAGAGGTCTCTGGTCCTGCTCAAAGAGTTAGACTCCAGAGTAATTCCATTCTCACCTACTTGGCAATCTTTATTTGACTCTGCCTTCTAGAGGTTTTACTTGCTGATACCTTCTACTTGACTCAGCTCACGAATTTCTCCATTTCCTTTAGCTTAGCATAGTACAAAATCTTCTCTTCATGGCAAGCTGAATTTGCCCGATTTGCATCATGATAATTTTAAACATTTTATTTTGTATTTGCTGATTTTAAATTGCTTTCAACTATGTAATGGGGTATTTATGTAACTGACAGTTTATCTTTGATAACCTTTAATGATTTGAGGTATAGTTTTGCTAATCTGCTAAGAAGCCTTCATCGTTTGCAAATCTACTGCTTTCTGTCATTCTTGTGGGGCGTACTGTACTTCACTGTAATTGATGTATTGTTGATTTGTGTATGTTAAACCTTAGCACGGGACTGTGTTGTGTCTCGAGCTGTGCATTGCTAAGCGCAGCTCAAGCATTCAATACTGGGTGAGTAATTTCTTTTGATTGTTATGTAGGATTCGATTTAGGCATTCTGATAGGAGAGAAGACACGAGAGTTGAGGGAGAATCAGTTTGACGGCTGTTTCCGCACTTCCCTGGCTGTACGAGGGTTTAAGCTAAATAAAGGTTATTTATCTACTTCAACGTGAAGGCATCATCTTTACAACAATGGCGACGATGGTGCTTAAACCCTGCAGAGAACCTACGCATGATTTGTTTGAAAAGGATTTCCTACATTATTGTGCATTCGGAAGGAGTTAAAGAAATTAATGATCACAGTGCTAAAAGGGAAAAAAGGACACTTTCTGATGCCGATGTAAGTCACAATACTTTATTTTAAATAAGTTCGCTACCTTGATATGTGAAATTTTTGGGAGAATACTTGTGAAGACTCAGCTCGCGTCTGACTGACTATGCTCGGCCTCACTGTTCGAGCGGCGGTGAAATCTGAAGTTGATTGCCAATAAGGAATTGCACTACGTAATTTTTACCTGATTGAATGTTTTATCCTAAACTGCTCTCGACCGTGTCATTCGACTGGTGGCAGTGTTGGGTGGAAGTTAGTTACGCAGAGGTCTGCCACATACGTCACAGTGTTCACAACGTCATTGATTAATAGCGCAACGCGTTGAATTAAGGTCGCACACAACTACGTGAGGTCACGCTGTGAGGTCACGCAGCGTGACTCCATTTTGAAGCAAATCCTTGTGTAGTCACACCCGAGCACGGAGAAAATATTAATTACCGGAAGTCATAACTTCCAACGTAATGAACTCTTAAGAATTATTTTTAACTGATTTCTTCTGTGACACACACACAGCGTGTCTACCAAGGTACTGTAAAATTAATTTAACAATTGTTACCGGTACAACTTGAAGGAAGAGTGTATACTAGAAGTTTTAAATAGAATAATTGCTCTTCTTAAAGGAAGTCTGTTTCTTCTGTGACACACACACACAGTGTGTCTACAAAGTACATAAAATGTTCTCCTTTCTTTAGTCCCATTATAAAGAGACTCACTGAGGAAGATTTTGGTTACTAGATTTTGGTTGGTTACTACCATTTATCACATTTATTACTGCAATTACAATTAACCACTGTATATTCTCAAATGGCAACCACTACCATGAATCTACCTGCACCACAGGCATTATGGTTAAAGATTGTGAAGTATCCAGCCAAAGGTGGGAAGAGTGGAGGGATTATTTAATACATTATTTAGAAATATTGAAAGTAAAGAATTACCTCCTGAGAGGAAAGAAAAAATACTCTAACATTGTTTAGGTCCTGGTGGGCTTAGAGTATATAATAGAATAAAGAAAAAATCCCTAGGTGGCAGCGATGTAAATGTATTTTCACAAGCCATTGCTGACCTTAATACCTATTTTACTCCTACAGTTTGCAAAGCAGTACACAGATTACATTGTTAGCACAGGAAACAGGAACGTAATGAAAAAGTAGAAGTAGAAAAGTAGAAGACTATATCGCGTCACTTAGAAGATTAGCCTTGTCATGCAAATTTGGCATTATTGAAAAGGAATTAATCCGTGACCAACTAGTGATGCACTGCAATAATCAAAATTTGCAAGACAAGCTTTGGATAAATGGAGATTCTTCTCTTCGCGAAAATACTGCTATTGTCAGTAAAGCTGATTTAACTTCTAGGTGTGCTAAGACAGTCGTAAACAAATCTAAGACAGATAATGGTGATGAAATTATTAAAATAGTGAGAATACCAAACCAAGCAAATTCTGATAAGATAAAAAACAAACCAACAGTTAAAGGGAAAATTAAAACTAAGGAGCGTTTTTCTTTTAAACCTAGCGAATCAAAAGGTGTTTGTTTTCGCTGTGGTAGTTCATCACATTTAGCTAATGATAAGAGGTGTCCGGCTCTTGGACAAAAATGTGCATACTGTAAGATGCCCGGTCATTTTATTCGTGCATGTAGGAATTCAAAAACTGTTAAATGCATTTTTGATGAATGTGAAGAAGACGATGTTGATGAAGAACCAGATAGTTATGAGCACAGCGTGTCCTGTGTTGATGATGATATAGTTATTCATGGCAAATTAAGGCGAAAACCCGTGTGTGATATAATCGCTGGTGGTATTGTTGTAACCTTTACAGCAGATTCAGGTTCGCCTTACACAATCATTAACAAAAACAAATGGGATGAATTATTCAGTTTTAAAATGGGTCAAAATCTTGAGAAACCAGACGTGCATCCAGTAAATTACACAGGGGAACCTATTGACCTGTTAGGAGTTAAGAAATTTAAATTTGAGTTAAAAAACAGGTCAGCCTTCTGTACATTATATGTCTCCAAAGCGGGACCTTGCGTTTTAGGATGGTGGGACCAAGGTGAATTAGGAATACGTTTGGACCCTAATGGTCCAGACCCTGTTTTGTGTGTTGATACCCTTGATGTAGAGGCTTGTGATGAAATAGAATCACGTTTTCCAAAAGTTTTCTCTGGAGGTGTTGGTGGACTTAAAGGTTTTTTGCCATAAGAAAGTTCTTAAAAATGATGCCAAACCATGCATTCATAAGGTTAGGAACATCTCTGTAGGTGTTAGAGATTAAGTCCAAATGGAAATTCGGAAATTTGTTAATAAAGACATAGTAGAATGAATTGAATCATTAGATTGGGTCGCACCCTTGGTGGTTGCACGCAAAGCTAACGTCAAAATCCGTTTGTGTGTGGACCTCAGAGAACTCAATAAAAACATCTTCATTGATGTTTTCCCTCTACCTAAAATTACAAAACTTCTGTCTGCCACAAAAGACATGGATTTGTTTTCCACTGTCGACCTGACCGCTTACCACCAGGTTCCTCTTCATGCAGAAAGTAAACACTTGACGTGCTAGCCATCTGGCAGGGTCCACAAGAAACATTAACAACATTCATAACTTGGCTCAACAACTGTGACCCACACCTGCACTTCACTCACAATGCGGATAAAGAGGAAATGGTCTTCTTGGACATACAAATCAAAAAAGAAAATGAAAGCCTAACCACAAAAACATACTTTAAACCTACAGCAAAAAACAATCTCTTAAGATTTGAAAGCTTTCATCCGCGACCGCTGAGGGAGAATCTCCCCTATGGTCAATACTTGCGCCTACGAAGGAATTGCAGCAAACTAACTGACTACAAAAAACAAGCTGATGAACTCACCACGAAACTAACCCAACGTCCTTATCCACCCAAGATCACCAATAAGTGCCAAAAACTGGCAAGAAATCAACCCCCGCCAAGCTCTATTGGAAGAAACCACTAGAAACAATGACATTATACCTCTTACATGTGTAACAAACCAGGTCAGCAAAAGTATCAGAAAGTATCAGAAAACACTGGTCAATAGTAAACTCGGGAACTCTGAATTGGGAAAAACCGCTATTCTCCGACAAGAAAGCACAGAGCCTGAAAAACAGTTTGGTCAACACAAGACCCAAAAATACAATAACAACCAACGACCCCACCCTTACCCAGATATGGGGTCTACCTCCTGTTACTGGACCTTCTCGTTGTGGGGACTGCAGTGTCTGCCACCTCACGGAGAACACTAAGACATTGAACCTAGAACCAGGCAAAGTGTGGGAACAGAGGTCCCACACCAACTGCAACAGCAGTAATGTCATTTACCTTATCACGTGTACCTGTGGAAAACCATACATAGGAATGACTACTCGAAAAATTAAACAACGCATCTGCGAACACAGATGTACCATACGTTGCAAGAAGAACATAACAAAACTGACAGACCATTTCCTAACTGTCCACCACACCACCAATGATATGAGGTGGACTGTGATAGAACAATTACAGCCAGGTCCCAACATCCAATCCCGTCTTTTTGAAAAAGAGCAGCGATGGATATACAGACTTTCCACCCACAAAAAGGGTCTGAATGATAACATTCCGTGGGGATCTGTGTTCAAATAATCTAACGACCCCTGCTGTATCCCACGAACTCTGCCACCTTTTCCATCCTATGGCTCTTAGAAATCCCTAAGCGCATAGCGCACTATACTCCCTATTCCAGAAGCCATCATTGTCTAATCACCACATAGACAACAAAGGAACCAGCACATTTTAATTTTTCCCACTACAGATCATTGCGCCACTGCGCATGCATCTGCCGACTGGCACCACCACGCATGCGTGGCATTTCCCTGTCCCTATGACAACATACAACCATACGGGCCTCCGTACAGGTCACATGACCAAACCCGGAAGCACCCAATGGTTAAAAACCAGCCTCGCTCAACATGGCACTTATAGCCGAGCAGTGGATGGTAGACGTAGGTGATTAGCCTTTCTCCACGAAAGAGAACTGTAAGTAAACTTTCCTTCCCCACAGGATCCTGCCGCGAACAGTTGCTAACTATTCACCTGTTCCCCAGCGGTTATCTTGTATCGTTTATACTGATACCTCTCCTTATACGTAACCACGGGTACAACATTTCTTTACCTAGAATACGTTGTACTTCGTGAAGCACCTACCCCCTGCCCATTGAAGCCTAATAGGACAACGCGTCAAGTAAGCCTGCCCTCAGTCATGTCACGTTTGTGAAAACCTCCTTGTTACTTGTTTGTGAGTCTTGTTTGTCTTTTTCTAAGCACTACAAGCCCCGACTTGGTATTTGCTCCTGCGCACACGCCGGCATTAGTATACTTCGGCATAGATCACAAATAAATGTCAAAGTCTGACCTCCATTGCGCACTCAACCAAGAGACTTAAAATAAATTCATTGCATGCCCTCCAGCACGCACTTTATTAACTAGATACCAATTTCATCTAAGCCTTCAATGAAGCGTTCACTCCCACCTTATGAGCACGCTTCTACGACTCTAGAAGGCAACTTTCCAAACACCACTGTGGAATGTAAGTATGAATGCACTGAGAAAATGCACTAAGAGTCTGCACGACGTTACAGGCTAGTAATCATCACCTGATTCCCCCTTTTCATCTCTTCTCTCCACAGGTTTTTCTGACACCCCAGATTTTTAGGAGTGTCTTCCCAATGGTATATTCTACCACTGGATGATAAAGGATTTAGGACAGGGTGAGTCTTTTAAGGGACCCACACCTCCCACTTCCTTATTTTGGTCCTGATGAATACCGGGGATTTTCCCCATATGGTTGAAACATGTTGACCGATACACCAACACATAACTGAGATACGTAGGTCGTAACTCCCCTTCCAGTATCTCACCTTTTATTTTAACATTGTCCAGTTGCTTTTTCATTAAAATTCTTTTATAAAGCCATAACCCGGACAATTTTTAACACTGTATTTGTTTTGTTTGCACCTACACTTCACAACCTGCTCCACTGCAATCCAGGTGTCGAAGCACATTCGGGTGACGCTAGGCCACCTGGGTGGACCCCGATGATGAAGCAAGTCACCACTGGTGGTGAGTGAGGGTTTTTTTAACAAGGAATATTGATTCCACGCTTGGAAAGCCTTCTACCTACTCATCGGGTGATACTCCTTCATTTGTTTTCTACTGAAAGTAAACACTTAACAGCCTTTGTCACCCCTTTTGGATTATATCAGTTCAAACTGTACCATTTGGGTTAGCATCTGCCGCTGCAATGTTTCAGCGCATCATGTACAAAATGTTCAAGGATATAAGGAACATACTGTTCTTCCAAGATGATATACTGATTATGGGTAAAGACAAGGAAGGCCATGACACACAATTAGTTAAAGTGCTACAGTTGTTAGAAAAGAAAGGTTTAGCAGCCGAAAAATCCAAATGCAAAATTGGTATAAAAAGTGTAACTTATTGAGGCCATGAAATCAGTGCAAGTGGTATTCATCCTAAAGCTGATCTAGTCAATGCTATATTAAAAGCCCCTGTTCCACAGAACAAAGATGACCTTAGATCCTTTTTAGGACTTGCAGAGTATTTCTCAAAATTTGTGAACAACTTTGCTGATAAGATGTATTGCATAAGACAATATTTTAAAAAAGGCAGCACTTTTCATTGGTCTAATGATTGTCAGACTAGCATGGACAATATTAAAAGGGATATTTGCACAGCACCCGCCCTGAAAGGATTTGATCCCAAACTTAAAAGTTTCATCACTACTGATGCCAGTGGTAGCGGACTCGGGCTGTACTTTCTCAATTACAATGTGATGGTTCAGAATGTGTTGTAGCTTTTGCATCTAGAGCTTTAACAGATATAGAAGAAAGTTACTCCATTATTGAGAGGGAAGTTCTAGGATGCCTTTGGGGTCGAAAACATTTTAGGCAGTTCATTTTGGGTACAAGTGTAACACTTCGCACAGATCACAAACCACTCACCAAAATCCTGACTTCTGATGGACTTAGCAATGTTTCACCTAGGATCTCACATTTTTCAGCACAATTATTAGACTTTGTATACAAAGTAGTATATGTGCCAGGAGTTCGTAATAGAATTGCGGATATCTTAATTAGAAGTCAGCTGTCCGCAAAGGACAACACAAATGATGACTGGGACAAATGGTTCATTGCCAGTGTTTTCAGCAGCGAAATGCCTAGTGTTTCGCACAATGAGTGGGTTAAAGAATTCTTACTGGATCTGACCTTACAAAATGTATGAAAACATGTTCAAAATGGCTGGCCTATAAAAAATAATCTTGATATGTCTCTTACTCCATTTTGAGAAGTCAGGAATGAGTTAGAGTTGTACGTGAATGTGCTGAATGTATAAATTCTGACAAATGTTTAACCACTTGTAATACCAAGATACACCCAATTATTGTTCCCAACATGCCATGGGAAAGAATTGGCATTGACATTTTTGGTCCGGTTAAAAACATGGATGGCATACATAAATATATCTTGGTTATTATGGATCATTTCTCAAAATGGCCTGAATACAGAGTTGTTGAAAAAGCTGACAGTGAAACTAGCATATCAATCATATTATACAATATTTATTTTTCTGCGTACCTATTTGGGCCTACGGCAAGGTCAATAACTGGTGTCAGATCCTTATCACTAAGCCATTGTGCACGTGCGGGGTGGCAAACCAGCCTAGAGAAAGCGTGACTCTCCCTCCCCCACACCCATGTAGCCAACCGAGAGTAACTGCCCCTGGAGTTCTAGGAGACCACTTGTCCCTCCCTTTGGGCGACCCCATTCGAGAATGGCGCCGCCCCCTAAGGACCTTAAATTAACTGCTCACCAATCATGACCTTACCGCCAGAGGCCAGCATAGTTGACCGACTATCTGCCCCCCCACCCTCCTACAGTGAAAGGTCATGCCCTAGCCAAGCCATTATATTTTTCAGCCCAACTATCAGGCCTTACTAACTCCCTGCAAGGTCATGCCATGTCCCTATACGCGCCTAACTAGGCAAGAAGATCCCCTGCGACTGCTTCATCCCCCGGTGTGAACAAATGGACATTGTCTTCTTAAGAAGCATGGTTCCCCCCATATCCACCCCTGCGCTATATTCTGTAAGTGTCAAGTCCTAGCTAACCTCAGTAGTTTGTTACTAGGTATGTTTCCAATGGCCTCATAGACTCGCTTCCTCCCCTTGGAGGCTCTGGAATGTCTGGGTGTACCCTGGTGCACCCACAGGTCGTCTCACTATATACCACTAACTGGGCCTAAAGATCTGTCCGAAGGTTTCATTCCCTATTCTGGATGGACAGACACCATCTTTAGAAACCCTGGAGTTGCTGTGACAGGGCGTATCTTGGCCATAGATGTGTAAAACCAACCTACTTCAGTGTTCCTGACCACCCAATCCTGCTCAAGTTGTAGGGTCATACAGCTGGGGCTGGCCTACTCATAGGAACTTGACACCCGCTCTTGGAGCCACTACCTGGCCCCCGTCATCCGCATCATGGTGCACTGGATATTCACGCCTCCCCTGCCAATGCTAATCGTTGTTGGTGCAACTATACCATTGTAAGGCTAAGCCCTGTGCAAGCCTACCTTCCTACTACCGAGCCTCCTAACACCACGCATTGTCAATTATGAAGGCACCCGCGAGCACAGGCGCCGCCATAGCAGTAACAGTTTCACAACAAGGGTGTTGTTGTGACGCCTCCTCCATAATACTTGTGCTGCTGGTCAAGCTGTGACAGTATACACCTGTAATGCAGTGCACTGCCCATTTCCCACAACTGGCAACAAAAATGGGTGACAATTACACACTTCAACTATAATGCATGGGTAGCACCTTCTCATGCTGGTACCGCTTGAGCCGTTGAATTGACCGCCCATCACACTTGACGCCTTTGCTTGACACTCCCGTTCCAGGTGTACAGGTCCCCTTGGCTGTCCACCTCTTGCAGTTGTTGCGGTGTAGAGCGTAGAGAGGGTGCCTGGTAGCATGACCTGCATTAAAGAATAGACCTGGAGTCTACAGTGAAAGCAATGGCTCCCTCCATGATTACTTCAGGACTGTACACAGTGTGAAGTGCAGTGAAATAGCGCATTCATGGTTACTAAAAGGTATGCTGCAGCCCAGCACATTTCTTGCCAGGCCGATGCTATTGGAATTCCCGAAGTCGGTCCCCACATACGTGTATGAGCGTATCTGTGTGACATGACACCCCCCCAAAAGCTTACGTGTACCACCACTTGGTGCATAGGGCTTTAGACACAGGCCCGCATCCCAATGTACACCCGCAACTGCGCGCTGGGATACCCCTGAAGATATAACAACAGGGCCTGGGGTGTTCTGTTTTGACGTCAGCATTGAGAGTGTACCTGAGTGACCCTCCCCGAGGCCATAGCCTAATAGGCCTGACCTCCCCGCCATGTAAAGAAATTGCTGTAACATGCTAAGCATACCTCCCTCAGTAAGTACCGACCCTTTGTTGAAACCTAGAGCCCGCCCCAGAGGTAACCTACGTGTAAAGAAAAGAAGATTTGGGCCCTATTTGGCAATTCACTAACTACATGAGCTGACCCTACAGTGATAGGTCTGAGAACCCATTTCACAGGTTCACCCCTGCGGGTGGCCCTACCGGTGGTGCAAGCCCACTACCAGCATTTGGCTTACATGGCTTACATGGCACCTCCCGTATAGCTCCGGAAAAAAATGTAAACCTAGTTACTGTTACAATTTCCACCTCGGGTACATACCGTATCTACAATGAATCAATAGCAGCTACATGGTTCTTAAGGAAGGTATGGAGTATAAATTGGAGCTCTTTCAGTCCCTTATGAAAGATTCCCCCCGCCGCTAAGTCCAGTACCATTTACCTTACATGACTAACATTGACGTTGTACTTCCAAATAAGAGCCCTTGCAATTAATGTAATAGTATGTCAGCTCTTTTCAGGACTGGTTGACCTGAAGCTAAGGGACTCGAAGCGTTGTGAAATTCAGCATAGTTGAATAAGACATGATGTTGAAAGCCCATAACATCACTTCTAATGTCTTCTTTTCTATCAAAGTCTTTAGGTATAGGATATAAGATCGAAAGGGACACAGTCTTTTGCCAGTTCAGCAGCAAAGTCTTGAAGCATAGGATTAGCACAGTGCTATCCATGCCTTGCTGTAAAATTGGCCCAAAGTCTTTTACCACTCCAAGCACAACATTACAGCTTTGGCTTTTGGTAAAATACCACCCAAGCCAACCTGACATGATTAAAAGCAACCCCTGACATGTGTTTCACTCTCATTAGAGCCCTCAGGGAATCTCTGACAGAATATCGACGGACAGAATATCGACCTACAGCAACATCGACGCTGGAATATAGAAGGCAAGTATATCGACACCCTATCTACAACATGGTAAGTACAAAAACATCAAAACTAAAATATCAATGTTAAAAATATTGTAATTAAAAATATTGTTTTTTTCTGTAAAAAAAGTTAAATAAAGTAAATAATACTTATAAATAAATTAAACATATTTAAACATATTTAATAGTGTTTAAAATTAATAAATAATACATATTTGGTGATCTTGGTGATCTCAATTTACACCCAGAAGATCCCTTGTGTACCACCAGCAAGCGTTTTCTATCGGATCTGGAGACTCTCAACCTTTCGTTGTGTAATTCTGGACCCACTCACTCTGCTGGACATCAATTGGATCCTATTCTTTCCAATCTTCCGTTTGACTGTTCACAGAGTGCCCGCCCACAGGAATGGTCTGACCATTTCGCTGTCCATTTCTCCTTACCCTACACGAAGAATTTGGTTAGGAATGGCTGTGGTAAGGGCGAATTAATTCATCGGTGGGGTAAACGTGATATTACAAAGTTGAACCAACACCTTCTGAATACCCGCCCCGAAGACAGGGATGTTTCAGTTACGGAATTGAATACCGCTGTGTCTCATTGGCTCACCAATGCTGTAACTGCCCTCCTTCCTCTAACCCCGAAACATTCCAGGTCTGATCGTTCGCCGGCTCCTTGGTTTTCTCCTGACTTGAAGGTCTTACGAACTGAATGTAAGGCCATAGAAAGGAAATGGAGGCACTCTTATTCTGATTTACAGAAGACTGTCTATAAAGAGGCCCTAAAGCGATATCATTCAGAATGCAGAAATGCTAAAGCTGCCTACACTGTGAATACTGTGACGCAAGCTCAAAATTGCCCACGTACTCTCTTCTCCGTTGTTAAAAAACTGACAGGAGCGGATACTGTTCAGACACCTCCAGCTTTGGACGAAGTTCAATGCAACTCTATCGCGGAATTTTTTATTGCCAAGGTTGAACGCATATAGGATTCTAAGAGCACTCCCTTGACTGCTAATGAACATCAGCCGGAATTGGCAGAAGGGATGGAACAATCACTCCGAACAGCAAAGGTCACTAACTGGCAATTGTTTGACGACGTCTCGTTTCTTTCTTGTCTGAACAGTATAAGATCGGGTTCTCCTCGTGACCCTGTACCTGTTAAAATCTTAAAGTTACTGGATACTGAGCCACGACGGGCCCTTATGAGACTCTTAAATGCATCCCTAACTGAGTCCCTTATGCCCCAGGATTGGAAGCATGCAATGGTTGTTCCTCTTAAAAAAAAGGCCGTAGTCGGCACGTCCAACCTTGCGAATTTTCGACCTATATCTTTGGTTCCTGTTCTCTCAAAAGTGTTTGGAAAGACACGTCAATACCCAGCTAAACCATCTTGTGGAAAGCTCTGGATTTTTACACTCCTCCCAGTCTGGCTTTCGTGCGCACCACTCCACCGAGACGGCCCTACTGGGGGTGACGGAGAGTTTGCGACACGGTATCGACCGCGGTGAAACATCAGCACTCATCCTTTTGGATTTGAGCGCGGCGTTCGATACCATGTCCCATTCCATTCTTTTGAGCTCTCTCCGGTCCCTGGGAGTGGACGGTCCTGCGCTTGCCTGGATTGCCTCCTTTTTAAGTGAGCGCACTTTCCAGGTCTTTTCTACAAAGGCCACATCTGACATCTGTCAATCGGCGTATGGTGTCCCGCAGGGGTCCATACTAAGCCCTCTATTGTTCAACATCTATGTTAGACCGCTGGCTACCATTGCGGAGGATGCTGGGATGACTATTTTTTCTCGCCTGGACTATGGTAATGTCCTCTACCTCGGTGCAGACGTAGCAACGATCAATAAGCTTCAGGTTGTACAAAACTCGTCGGCCCGACTTCTTATTAACATTCCGAGGAAATCATCGGCCTCTCAGGCTCTTCGAGAGTTACACTGGCTTAGGATCTCTAGCCGTATAAAATTTAAAGCCCTGTGCTATCTTTTTAAAATCAAACAAGGCACGGCCCCAAAATACTTGCAGAGTCTTGTTCAACCGTACAAGCCTAGTCGCACATTAAGATCCTCTGCAAATTGCGACTTTGTTGTTCCAAGATTCAAACTTGCAAGGATGGGAGGTCGAGCCTTTTTCCATCTAGGTCCAAAATATTGGAACGCGCTTCCAATTGCTCTGAAATCTGAAACCAATCTATTCTGTTTCCGAAAAAAATTGAAAACCATACTTTTTTAACAAACATATAAGCTGCTGCTTCTGTTCCATGGTTCTGCCGTTGTTGTCCTTTCTTCTCCAGTCTTTCCCTTGCCCCGGGAAACCCACTGTGGGTAGCTGTTGCGCATTATAAATTCAAATAAATAAATAAATAAATAAATAAATATTTAATAATAAAACTTTAATTAAAAATAAACATACAATATATAATATATACTTACTTAATAACAAGATTTATTAATTATTTTAATTAATTATACATTAATAACAAATACCATAAATTACAAATACATCTACACACATAAAATAATAACATAAATAAAAATAATTAATTATATTTAATACATTTAAAAAATGAAATATACTTTCAATATTTTAAAAGTTAATTAAATACAACATTATCTAAAATAATACAAAAAATATTAAATACATAAAAAAATACTATTTAAAGTCCCTAAAAAACTACATTAATGAAAACATTGGATAGCGTAGAATGTTAAATTACTGTTCCCACCCCAGAACATTAAACAGTAGGGAAAGCCTTAAATAGCATAGGGGTATAAATTACTATTCCCGCTCCAGTGAGTGCAACAGTAGGAAAAGCGTTGGATAGCGTAAGGGTAAAAATTACTATTCCCACTCCAGTGAGTGCAACAGTAGGAAAAGCGTTGGATAGCGTAAGGGTAAAAATTACTATTCCAACTCCAGAGGGTGAAACAGTAGGGAAAGCGTTGGATAGCGGGTGGGTAAAAATTAGTATTCCCACTCCAGAGGGTGCAACAGTAGGGAAAGCATTGGATAGCGTAAAGGGTAAAAATTACTATTCCAACTCCAGAGGGTGCAACAGTGTGGAAATCGTTGGATAGCATAGGGGGAAAAATTACTATTCCCACTCCCAAGAGTGCAACAGTAGGGAAAACATTGCATAGCGGGTGGGTAAAAATTACTATTGCCACTCCAGTTAGTGCAACAGTAGGGAAAGCGTTGGATAGCGTAAGGGTAAAAATTACTATTCCAACTCGAGAGGGTGCAAGAGTAAGAAAGCGTTGGATAGCGTAAGGGTAAAAATTACTATTCCAACTCCAGAGGGTGCAACAGTTGGGAAAGCGTTGGATAGCGTAAGGGTAAAAATTACTATTCCAACTCCAAAGGGTGTAACAGTAGGGAAAGCGCTGTATAGCGTAGGGATAAAAATTACTATTCCAACTCCAGAGGGTGTAACAGTAGGGAAAGCGTTGGATAGCGTAGGGGTAAAAATTACTATTCCAACTCCAGAGGGTGCAACAGTAGGGAAAGCGTTGGATAGCGTAAGGGTAAAAATTACTATTCCAACTCCAGAGGGTGCAATAGTAGGGAAACCATTGGATAGCGTAGGGGGGATAAATACTATTCCCACTCCAGAGAGTGCAACAGTAGGGAAAATGTTGGATAGCGGATGGGTAAAAATTACTATTCCAGTGTGGTAAATATTTTACCGTATACTAGTTTGCCATATAATTTCGGATAAGTAAAGAAATAGCTCAATCAAATGAGAGGCAGAGTCCGTGGTGTCTGAGTCTTAAGGGCTTTAATCAAGAATGATGACTCGAGCCATGGAAATCAATTCCATCAATACAAGGGGTCGGGTATGCAATGATGGCAGGAAAGATGTCAACGATTTATTAACAGTACATGACATATATAGTAAAATGACACAGTAGCATTGAATACAGTAGGCGTGACAAGTGAAATGTATATGATAAGAACACATGTACGTAGCAAAAAGGCGTGAACAAGGGTGTGCACAGAGGCGTATACTAGAAACGTCACAGAAAAGTGTCACAAGTGGGTGGATGCTTAGAGAATTCTTGCAGAGTCAGCTGAAACCTGTGGCCTGAATGCGCGCGCAGCTAATATGATGTGTGATTGACGTACATCTGGAGGAAGCTAAGGATCTGAATTTTAGCACTAGTAGAGGAGACAGAAGTCTGGCATGTCAGATCGACCTGTCCCTATAAAATATCTGATATCTAGTATTTGGAGGATGTTTAATCTAGAGTAAAAGGTCTCTTGGGCAGAGGCTACTCTATACTGAATGTTAGTGCGTGCATAGGTGTCTGCGTGTCTACGTGCGGGGCCATGGGCCTACTCTGGCAACGGGAACTGTAAATTACTTGCACGGAGACAGGAAGACTTGCTCTTTGCTCTGCAGTCGGGCATATGTTTACCTAAATCACTAGACAGGAATGTGTTTTCGAGGAGCTGAACTGGCTACGCTGATAACTTGAAGGTAAAATACTGTTTCTGGCAGGCAGACCAGGCCGAGCCGGGCACCGCTCGCTTGGCAGGAAGTAAGACAGAGGTCAGGGATGCATCTCCATGCTGCAGCTTTCAGAGGCAGAAACAGAAGTGGCTCGAAGACAGAAATCAGGGCCTAGCTCGGCAGAGGCAGGAAAAACGTGAAAGTGCACCATGTAAAGATGGTGGCACGGCATACTTAGGAACTGAATTATCGATCCATTCATGGTGGATCTGATAGAGGACATGTTAACGATGGACGCAAATGTATTTGCGTCTTCAGATTCGGTCGTGGAGGGAAATTACATGTACTTGAAACTCGTACATGGAGCCGTTGGGGTACACGTTGGGGACACATTTGACCATAAAAATTTCAATTACCTCATTCCCTCCTTGTCCCCTACGGACCCTTCAAGATATGTCGATGTTCATGAGACCATCAATCTGTTCATGTAACATCATCTGCTCTTCTTTCTTTCTTCGGGAATGGGAACGTGAACTTGAATGGGGAACACAAGCTGTGGCGCACAAGCCGCAAATCGCTGGCCCACATTGCAGACATAGACAACAACTGAATACTATGGCCAATATGATTCCTAGGAATGACAGTAGCTTCCATCCCCAGGCTGTGATTACACTTCAGAGCCAACCGGACCAAGTCCAGGAGCCTGGATTCTGGTGTATCAGATGGGCAATTTCGTGAAGTCGGGTAATAGCCTTATAGACCGATGGCGCGTTATTTGGAATAAACACGCAGCAACTGGATCCGATGACTCTACAAGCCCCGCCCCTATCGGCCAGGATGACGTCAAGGACAAGGCGGTTCTGAAGAACAACAAGTCTCATAGCAGACTGCTCCTCTGTTAAGTTGCCCAAAGCAGAAGTAGTCTCATTCACTACAGCTTCAAGTATTCTGGTTAATTTGCGTATCAGTTTACTATTGGAGACAGTGCCTAGATAGGGAAAGAATCCTTTATTGAAATCTGTATATTGTTCCCATGTAGTTTCAGTCTGATCAACTATTGGGAGGTCTCTCTTGTGTCTAACAATATTAAGGCGGGAATTCCTGTGATAGTCGGATGGGGCTAGGAATACTGGTGGCAATAGGAATGCAATGAAACAGGTACCATCCCAGTCTAGAGGTAAACGGACATAAGCTGTCTGACCACATATAAAGTAGGAGTGTCTGGAAGCTTTGAATGTAGACTTGCCTTTATCACTAAATTCGACCACAGTAGTACAGTCACTGTGACCTAGATGTACTGAACCAATCTTTCTGACACACAATACACCTTTCGCTGGTAGAACTGATATGGATGGTAAGTCTGGATTAGTCTCTGACTGAGCATTTATAATCATGAGGTTAAGTGTAAAATTGCCTAATCCATACACTTCATTTTCTAGATCTGTTCCTGTCATTTGTGGAAAACCCTCCTCGTTTGGAAAACATGCTTTGTTCATGACTGTGTTCAGATTTCCCCATATCCAATCGCTTTGGGAAACTCTAGATTCGGTGTCTATAGAGGATATTAAACTAAACCATGCACCACAGGAACCATTATGTGTAAACGGATAAGGAAAGAGAGGCAGAGCTCCCTTGTAGTTCTGATAGGGAGGGAGTCGGCCGCATATCCAACAATTAGTGGCATTGTTGATCTGGTGAGAATGGTGTAACATACGAATGAATGTATTGTTGCGCAGCGCAAGTCGATAAGACAATTCGTGTGGAGGAAGAGCACTAAACGTGTGCTCGACAGTGTTATTAGAAAAAGAATGTGCAAAAGGAAAATACATGTATAACATCCAACTCATGGCAATAATCGTAAGACTCAGAAAAAACATAATAAGTAACGTGCAGACGCATCTGCTCCGGAGATTTTTACGATATTTTTGTTTCTTGGTCTCCTGTCTATCTCTCTCTCTATTTGGGTCTAACTTGTACATTGTCAGAAACTGCCTAACCGCTTCACCCTGGAGGGGACTTAAACAATTAAACTGTCTGACTTACTAGACCTCAATTTCTGTCGGTACTCCTCTTGGGGAGTTTTCTCTAGAAGGGGGAGTTTGGTATCAGTCACTGGTATGTGAGAGGGCTGGGATTCAGTCTTTGGCGGAAGTCCATGGAATCTTTTTACGTGACTGGAGTGCACCCAACCCTTCCGCCCCTCCAATTTTACAGCAGTCCTGGTTGTTAACAAAACGATCTTCGGCTCCTTCCAGCGGGGCTCCAAAGGGCTCGATCTGTCGAAATTCCGGACGACTACAACGTCCCCCGGGACCAGTTCATGTGGCTTCACCTCGGTGTTGTCTGGGAAGGCTGCCGCAACCTGTGAACGACATGATTGTAGTGCAGACATCAAGGAAGCAAGGTAATCTGTCAGCATAGTACTGTCAACATCTGTAATTCTTCGTGGCAGAGGCGTCCCCCACATATTAGGAGGCCTACTGAAGACCACCTCATACGGGGATAGCCCTGTCCTAGAATGGGCTACCATTCTCATATAAAAAAGAGCAACTGGCAAAGCTACTATCCAATCTACTCCCTTCTCTTTACACACTTTGGCAAGGCGAGTTTTCAGAGTCTGATTGTGCCGCTCCACGAGACCTGCTGCCTCAGGATGTCGGACACAGTGAAACTTCTACTGGTACCCCAATAGAAGTGAGACCTGCTTCATAAGTTCAGACGAGAATGGCTGACCGTTATCTGAATACACGACACGGGGCAAACCGTATCGAGGAAAGAATTCACGAACCAACTGTTTGGCAGTGGTCGGGGCAATGTAATCTGGGACGGGATATGCTTCTGTCCATCGGGATAGGGCACATACAACTACGAGGACATACTTAAATCCTCGGCATCTTTCCATCTGGATATAATCCATCTGGAGGAATTCAAAAGGGTAGTCGGGAGGATGAAATCCACCTTGCTCTACGGGAACACCTTTTCCTGGATTGAACTGACAACAGATCATGCAGGTACGCACTTTCTGTTTTGCTGCTGCTCGTAAATGCTTGTTGAACCAGAGGTTCTGTACACTGTCTAACATGGCTTTTTCTCCTAAATGTGCTGGACTATGTGCTGTGTTGATGATAACCTGAACCATAGAGTCGGGGAGAAACCATGTGGTCTTTCCCTTCGTCATCCATCCCTGATCTGTCTGGACCCCTCCTTGTTCAGCCCATTTCTTTATTTCATCTGGAGTGGCATGTGTCTGGATGTCGATGACATCTTGTGTGGGGTCCCTGACTGTCATGCAATGTGTTGGTGAGTTTGCGTCAGTCTTTGTCATATCAGTCGTTTGAGTATGAGTCAGTGCTGTATGTTTCGCTATGCGGTCTGCAAAATCGTTGCCCTGAGAAATCTTGTCTGTGACTTTCGTATGTGCCTTGCACTTCATGATAGCTATAGCTGTAGGCAAATGTATTGCTTCTAACAGAGCTTGAATGAGGGGGCCATGCTGAATCTTGGCTCCGTGTGAGGTCAAGAAACCTCTTTCTTGCCAGAGGACACCGAAGTCGTGTACGACTCCGAATGCATAACGGGAATCTGTGTATATGTTTACTTTCAAGTCCTTGGCTCGTATACAGGCTTGAGTCAGAGCAATGAGCTCTGCTGCTTGGGCTGACAGGGTGTCAATGCGATGTGTTTCTATAACTTCAGTTTCAGTGGTCACAGCATATGCGGCCACTAATTCTCCTGTGCTTGTTCTTAAACATGAACCATCCACATAAAGTGTCAGGTCTGGATTAGGTAATGCAACATCTGTCAAGTCTTGTCGGGGTTTCGTAATTGTGTCAACGACATCCACGCAATCATGTGGAGCAGGATCTGTTGTGCTCGATGGTAAAAGTGTAGCAGGATTCAGTGTATTACAACGTCTGATTTCTATGTGTGGTTGGAATAGTGTCAATTCATAACCTGTCAGTCGTGCTATAGTCAAGTGTTGAGTCTGTGTTCTGTTCAGGAGAACTTCTACAGAATGTGGAACTTGTACTGTCAGTTGATGTCCTAATACAATGAAGTCACTTTGTCTGATTGCTAGAGCTGTTGCTGCAACTGACTTTAAGCACGCAGGCAAGGCCTGGGCTACTGGATCCAATGTACTCGAAAAATAAGCACACGGTTTGTGTTTGTCTGCTTGAACCTGAGTGAGAACCGACAACGATGTGCCATCGCGTTCTGTGACAAAAAGTGTAAAAGGTTTGCTGTAACACGGTGTTGCTAAAACAGGTGCTTGACATAAGGCTTTCTTTAATTCATCAAAAGCTTGTGTATGTTCCTGAGTCCAAGGGAGGACAGTCGAAGACGCTGCCTCCTGTGTTGTCAACTGTATAAGTGGTTTAGCTAGAAATGCATATTGTGGAATCCATTGTCTGCAGTAGGAAGTGAGTCCAATAAAGGCTCGTACTTCTTTCTGTGTCTTGGGTTGCGGAAGATGTGCAATTAACTGAATTTGTTCGGGTGTCAGCTGCCTACCCCACTTGGACAGCAAGTGCCCAAGGTACACCACTTGCTGGGCACAGAATTGTAGCTTCGAAGGGGACACCTTGTGTCCCTTGTCCGCCAGGAAATGCAAAACCGTCAGTGATGCTTGTTCACATTCTGGTTCACTACGGGCGGTGATCAATAGATCATCGACGTATTGGAGTAGGGCAGTGTTGGCAGGCATGTGAATACTGTCAAGTTGTCGTTTTAATGCTTGGCTGTAGATGCTGGGGCTTTCTGTGAATCCTTGAGGTGCGCGTGCAAATTTGAAGCTTCGGCCATTTAAACAGAATCCGAAAAGGTATTGGCTTTCCGGATCAATGGGGACACTAAAGAAAGCGTTCTTGAGGTCTATTACAGTAAAGAACGTTGCTTCGGAATCAATAGCAGTCAATAGGGATGAAATGTCTGGGACCACAGGATACTGTGGTACAATGCATTTATTCAATTCCCGTAAATCGATCACTAATCGATAAACGGGAGGTGCATATGGATCTGTACGTTTAAGAATTGGAATGGTAGGGGAATTACAAACATTGGAGTCAGTTTCTACAACCACTCCTTGTGCAATGAGTTCGTCAATGATTTTCAGTAAAGCCACTACAGCATCTGGTGGTAACTTGTATTGTCGGATACGTGGTAGTACTACTCCTGGCTTGAGTGTGACACGATATGGAGTAATGTGCATACAACCAACATCAGTGTGGCCTTTTGCCCATAACTGTGCAGGTACATTCTGTAATCTGGGGTCAAAATCTCTCAATACATAATGTCCCTTAAAATCACGTAGGAACAACCTGACTCCTTCCGGAGAACAACAAATTACAGCTCCTAGAGCTTTCAGGGTCTTTATACCAAGCAAGTTTTCTGGACATGATTTCGTGAGCAATAAGTCTGTAGTACGAGATAATGGACCAACTGCCAGGGGAACTGGTTTCGATACTTCATTGACTATAGGCTTTCCTGAAAATCCAAGGGAAACATTCTGTGAGCCTGAGAGGGGTGCCCCTGGAACCTCGTCATGACTGATGGTCGTTCTGCTTGCCCCTGTGTCAATCAAAAACTTTCTATCTTTCCCTAATACCTGGCTGTGTACATAAGGACCTTCTTGATCTACAGGAACCTCGATAAGGGGCAAGCCAACCTCCCTCTCTAGGCTGTTTCATGTGTACTGCTGATAATCGGGATAGTCAGATTGTGCATACTGGTACATCTGCTGTGTAACATGTTGTGTTGCGGCAATGGGTTGTGGCTGTGGTACCGCTACGGTCTGTTGTGGAATCTGCATAGGTTGAATATTCTGTGGAACGTGTTGTTGGACCTGGTCCTGTCTAGGAGGACGCGGTCTCTCTTTAGTTTTACCTGTGGCTATGTTGTGTTTCAAAACTGCACAATTGTTTACATAGTGACCTGGCTGTTTACAATAGTTGCATGTCCCTTTAACAGGAGCTGCTGAATTTGAATTATTGGATTGTGTCGTACCCCTTTTATGACCATCAGCTGGAACTGACTGGGCAACTAGTACTTTCATTTTCGTGTCTTTCATACGTCTCTGTTCGTGATCATGTTCTTCCCTAATTCTGTTCTGGTGATACTGTAACATTTGTAACATTTGGGAAGGCGTATTAGCTTGCCATGTGCTCTCGACTTTGAGTACACGGTTCTTAACCTGGGGCAGGGAATTCTCGACCAATTTTGACACAAAGAGGTGTGGGTATGACTCACTACTTGTTTTCAGGCCACTATTAATAATAAAACATTTCTCGAATCTGGAATAAAAATCACTAGTGTCTTCGTCGTGTTTCTGTTTGCAGGCTGAGATTGCATCCCAATCCTCCTTTTTAGTTGCCAACAACCTTGGCAAAACCTGTATTAACAATCCTGGTAATGCTTTAGTTTTCTCCCCAAGACCTAAACCTGGGGTTCAACCAGTTTCTTCGGTTTCTAATTCCGCCCAATTAATCTTTTTGTCTCCCACCTCCCATTCTTTCTCCTTGAGTTTCTCGTAAATACCTGCAGGCAATAACACTTTCAGTATTTTCATAATGTCGGGATAGGTGTAATCCCCCATGAGTAACATGTCTTTTATTTCACGGTGAAAACCTGTAGGGTCTTTATCATGACTGGACACTATTTTCTTCATTTATAATAATTCCATTTTGGTTATGGGCGTGTATACAAACACGCGTTCAAGGGTATTATCGGGTTTCCGGATTGGATGTACTTCTCGTAAAGGATTCTGTTTGTCTAGGTGATATGGTTGCCTGACTGGGGGTGGAACGGAAACAAGATGTGGAGTCAAGAAAGTTCTATATTTATGACGTTGTTCTAAAATCATTTCAATTAGATCGGTACCTAGGCCTCTCCATCTTCTCAGGAGTAAGTCTTGCAATAAATTATATAACGGACCTGGATCAGATGCTTGGTTTTCATACTGTATAATAAGGTGTTGGGTCATGTATATACCAGCTAGTCGCTGTTCTTCTGGAGTAAGACTTAAAAATGTTCGGACTACTGAATCGTCTTTATAGATGCTGTCATCCCCGGCCCACTGTACTGCGGACCGAGCTAGTTCCTGATCACGTAAGGTATTGAGTTCGTGATAACCTACTCTTTCTTTCAGTACTTTATCAGTAATTTGGAATATATGCTCAAGGGAACATCGCTCTGGTATCGGACAAAGGTAACGTTTCTTGCTTTCTAAACGAATGGGTCTGTCGAAGGGCCTATCAAGAGGGTACTGTCTAGGTAGTTTCTCTCTACCTACATATGCCACCATGTCTCCCCTCGCTAGTTGCGAGGTTTCTGCTGGATTCTCTGGTTCTTCCTCATCTGAGGTTTCTTTATCGTCTGACTCGAGTTGCCTTTCAGATTCTCGTCGAGCATGTATTGCTACTATTTCTTTACGGATCTTTCTAATCATAGCATGTATACATTTCTCTCTATCATGTTTACCCTCTGCAATATTCTGACTCCATTTTGACAATCTCTCCATCTCTTCTTGTGGAAAACTGGGCTGATCTTGTTCCCTTATCAAACAATTAATCAAAAATCGCATTATTAAACCTTGTGTCTCAACTTTCTGATGTGCCATGGCTTCACTAATACACTCTGGTCTTTCTCCTGTTCTGATAAAATGATATATATTGTCTAGATGGTCTGGCATTTCTGGTAATAACACCAAGTAATCTGTAACACGTCTTAAACGTAGGGATGCTAACATCATGGGTCCTGTTTTGCCAGGCACTGTATCATATCTGCAATCTGTAAGCCGTTCTTTAAGCTTTTCGGCTGGGGCGGCTTTAGGTGTACGCTGCATTGCTAATTCTCTCATTGTTATTCGTTGTAAATGTGGTGGGGTGCGATAACCTCCTGTAGCACCTCCTGAGGCGGAGGCCTGAGCATAACCTGGCTGTACGGTCGGTATCTGTAACGGAGTTGGGCCCTGAACAGCGCCGGGCCCGAAGGGATTAAGCGGATGAATACCAGGGAGAACAATAGGGGAAGTGACAACAGGTGCGGGAAGTGGTGCGGGAGGGGTCTGCTGTTGCGGACCTGGGAGCGGATGATCAGCAGGTGGTACAGGTGCAAGTGGTACGGGTACATTGATGGGTACATTGGTGTATGCGGGAGCTACGTTGACTAAATAGGAAGAAAGGAAAATGTCTGCTGCAGTCTTATGACGTAATTTAGTCGGGACCAATGGAGGGAGCAGATCTTTCGGTATTTCCGGGGTCGCCTTGGGCAGGCCCTCGGCCAGGACTGGATACAGTCCTGTCATAATGGCATTACTCTGTCTTTCGTGTTGTTCTATTCTGACTCGCTGTCCTTCTTCTAGTAGTTCCTTTTCATTAGCTTTTTCGGAATCCTCTCTACTTTTCTCTGTTTTTCTGAGTGCTTTCTCTGTCCGTCTATGTGATTCTTTACGCCATAATTCAATGGCATCTTTCTGTGACTGTCTGGCTTTCTTTTTCCACAACGCTTCTTCTACTCTCATGATGCACTCGGCATCCCATGTCCCTGTAACGGGCCATCTCTGATTCTGCGCTAAGTCTTTCGTATAATCCACCCACAAGTCTAGGTATAATATGGCATCTAAGCCGTGCTTGTGGTACATAAAATGTCCAGGAGTGTCCCTGGGTGGGATGGGAACTGCTTCTTCGAGAATCCCTTTCCTAGTTCCTATCTGTCGTAACTTCGAAAATAAAGGCATAGCACCTCGATCTAGACACAATAAACACAGTAAGAAAATGCAAACAATCACTCATACCACGACATTAAAAACACATTGAAACATTTCGAAACGAACAACAATAACTGGATAACTGAATACTAGATGCACTGCTAAACAGTACAGATACACTGCTAAAACAGTGCAGACCGGATCTGTGTACCCAAACCCGTCTTGACCGGACACAAATTAATGCACCCGTCTTGATGCGTCCCCAGCAACGGTACTCACCGGGAAGCACGGAACGGAAGGCCTAGGAAACTCGACTGGACTGGACCGCTACGACGTCACTGCTGTTGCTGTTGCGCACTACGCATGCGCCTCGACGCTACAGGTGGGCCTCTCGATACCTCGGACACTGCTCTCTCGGCTGGGCTCTGGTCGGGATCCTCCGCACTCCTCACCGCCTCGTCTGGATGTCGACCGCAGTCTCCGTCACCTCCGTAGGCCTGAGGGAGATACAGGAAAACCTGCAGATGCGCATGGGGTCCGTCACAGCTGTAGTCGGGGGCAAAGCCTGCGACGCATCACCGGCGCGTGGGGTGGGGGAGGGGTCCCTATTCGGGCGCCAAATTATGTGGTAAATATTTTACCGTATACTAGTTTGCCATATAATTTCGGATAAGTAAAGAAATAGCTCAATCAAATGAGAGGCAGAGTCCGTGGTGTCTGAGTCTTAAGGGCTTTAATCAAGAATGATGACTCGAGCCATGGAAATCAATTCCATCAATACAAGGGGTCGGGTATGCAATGATGGCAGGAAAGATGTCAACGATTTATTAACAGTACATGACATATATAGTAAAATGACACAGTAGCATTGAATACAGTAGGCGTGACAAGTGAAATGTATATGATAAGAACACATGTACGTAGCAAAAAGGCGTGAACAAGGGTGTGCACAGAGGCGTATACTAGAAACGTCACAGAAAAGTGTCACAAGTGGGTGGATGCTTAGAGAATTCTTGCAGAGTCAGCTGAAACCTGTGGCCTGAATGCGCGCGCAGCTAATATGATGTGTGATTGACGTACATCTGGAGGAAGCTAAGGATCTGACTTTTAGCACTAGTAGAGGAGACAGAAGTCTGGCATGTCAGATCGACCTGTCCCTATAACATATCTGATATCTAGTATTTGGAGGATGTTTAATCTAGAGTAAAAGGTCTCTTGGGCAGAGGCTACTCTATACTGAATGTTAGTGCGTGCATAGGTGTCTGCGTGTCTACGTGCGGGGCCATGGGCCTACTCTGGCAACGGGAACTGTAAATTACTTGCACGGAGACAGGAAGACTTGCTCTTTGCTCTGCAGTCGGGCATATGTTTACCTAAATCACTAGACAGGAATGTGTTTTCGAGGAGCTGAACTGGCTACGCTGATAACTTGAAGGTAAAATACTGTTTCTGGCAGGCAGACCAGGCCGAGCCGGGCACCGCTCGCTTGGCAGGAAGTAAGACAGAGGTCAGGGATGCATCTCCATGCTGCAGCTTTCAGAGGCAGAAACAGAAGTGGCTCGAAGACAGAAATCAGGGCCTAGCTCGGCAGAGGCAGGGAAAACGTGAAAGTGCACCATGTAAAGACGGTGGCACGGCATACTTAGGAACTGAATTATCGATCCATTCATGGTGGATCTGATAGAGGACATGTTAACGTTGGATGCAAATGTATTTGCGTCTTCAGATTCGGTCGTGGAGGGAAATTACATGTACTTGAAACTCGTACATGGAGCCGTTGGGGTACACGTTGGGGACACATTTGACCATAAAAATTTCAATTACCTCACCAGCTCCAGAAGGTGCAACAGTATAGAAAGCGTTGGATAGCGTAAGGGTAAAAATTACTATTCCAAATCCAAAGAGTGCAACAGTAGGGAAAACGTTGCATAGCGTAGGGGTAAAAATTACTATTCCCACTCCAGAGAGTGCAACAGTAGAGAAAACGTTGAATAGCAGGTGGGTAAAAATTACTATTCCCACTCCAGTGAGTGCAACAGTAGGGAAAGCGTTAAAATAATTAATTGCCAATTAATAATTCATTTTAAAAACATACATTAATTAAAATTAATTTATAATTCCTAAAAATTCATAATTAATTTTGTATATTTAAATTACTTCCCACCCTATTCCCCTATAAACCCACAACCCGCTCCGGTACTAAAACATAAAATTTACTTAAAAAGAGCATTATTAATATATAAAAATAATACACATATAATTTAAAAAAAAATACTGAACAAAAACATATTACACATACATAATTAAAAACAAATATCGATATTAGTAACATCGAAATTAGTTACATCGATACATATGCTATCGATATTACTAACTTCGATATTACTTACATCGATATAAATAAATTTGATATTACTTACCTTAGGGTCGATATTCTGTACAACGATATTCTTGACATCGAAATTCTGTACCTTCGATATTTGCAACACGATATTTGTGTAGGTTGACAATTAGGACTCGATATTTCGACTGTGTACCCCCTCAGGTAGGTATATCTCTGTCCCTACCCAAGGGAGCACCCAGTTTAAGTCTAAACAACACCCGTTCAGAAATAAAGTGCTGCATAAATTATACAATAAAGAAGCAGAGAACTCTGGGTAGTTCTCAAGTTTAGGTGGAAATCAGCTCCCATATAGAGTACTCTCAACATCAGCGGCACACTAAATTTGCTCACCTCAGGTGCCTTGCTGAGTGTAGCGTTTTGGTCTCCCCATAATCATAAATGAGATAAGAGTCTTTTACACACTACTGATAAACCCCTTACTGTTATGTGTGTTATTCCCATTGATTTAATATCCCGATAAAGACAAATCTAGGTACAGGGTAATTTTTTCATATGTTGTGTGTTCCAATTGTGCCCTGAAAACATGCTCGTAAATACCCTGGAATACATGCTCCTAAAGTGCTTGTAGGGCAAAGTGTAGCGATCCCTGCAAGGTGAAAGCCTGTGCCGCTCTGCTAATCATCAGCAAGGAGACACCGTCAGGAAATGTTCATTATCGCGGGTGTGTTACCCAGAACCCCCGCCCCTACCCCATGATATACTTTCTATCTGTGAGCAAACACACGAAAAGTGCCTAACCACCTACATTTACATACACATTTAAGGAATGTCGAAAACGCTAACTGTCAAGTTCGACAAGGTACTTTTATTTATACCAATTAATTCGTAATTAATCAAAGTTTATCAAAGACAATAATTAGAGGCATACAAAAACAAATATCTACATCACATATTTACACCAAGATTGTTACAATTGTATCAACACAAAATGTGTTCTGAACTTGTCACATAAACAATCAAAAAACAAATCTAGAGCAAATATAATACAAACAGAAAACAATTTATGCATGTGCAAAAAAAGGGGGACAGTGATTCTATATAAATGTGATAAATGAATAAAGCATCAATAAAGAATGAGCAAAGTAAGAAGAAGGAGGAGACAAGACAATTTATGGCTGTTATTGTAACCAGCAAATGCTGGTATGGAGGATTAAATCGCGGTTACTCCTATTTAACAAGCCGACGCGTTTCGAATCCAGGTATTGGTTTCCCGGAATCTCATCAGGGCGTTGTCAATCTGTCTGTGGGGGGACAATGAAAAGGGGAAAAAGGAATTTCAGTCTATCGAACTCTAGGCTCGCCTCGCTTCTAAGTGATACTCAGGAAAATTAGTAGACCTACCAAAAGTTTGAGAAGAAGCGAATTCGTGGGACAAAGAATTGGCACGCAGGATATGAGCGTGCTGCAGCCTTCTTGGTTATAGGTAAGCTTCTCGTTGTACTACCAAGGCGATGGGTGGAAGGGGCGGGGGGCTCATTTCCAACGGCTCATTTCTGAGACATTAGAAAAAGGCTTTGAAGAAGGTTTTCTGGGTGCAAAGGAACATGAATATCTCTCTTAAAAATGCCCCTGAACCCCAGTTTTATACCTCTTACCTAAAATTCATAAGAGCCTCCAAGACCCCCCAGGACGTCCGATCATTTCTGGATGTGATTCTTGCCTTGAGCCACTTTCCCAATATGTCGACTTCTTTTTAAAACCATTCTTGACTCAAGTAAAATCCTACCTGAGGGATACTACGGATTTTCTACTTAAGGTTGAAGGCACCGAATTTGACCCAGACACTCAACTAATGGTGACGATGGATGTCACCTCCCTTTACACGCAGATCCCACAGGAAGAAGCGTTAGAGGTGATGGAGATATATCTAGACAGGAGAGAAAGACTTTGATTAATTACGAATTAATTGGTATAAATAAAAGTACCTTGTCGAACTTGACAGTTAGCGTTTTCAACATTCCTTAAATGTGGACGTAAATGTAGGTGGTTAGGCACTTTTCGTGTGTTTGCTCATTCATATAGGGTCCAGCCTACCTACCTGTCCTTAAGGGCCTGACTCCTCTCGTTTTCTCAATACTTTCTATCTGTGGCAAAATGCCGTGACCCTAAAGGAGGAAATGCTGATCCGAGCTGCAAACTTCAACAGGTAATCACCCTTTAATAACAGAAATTGCCTGCTACCGCAGCGCGTAGCAACTCCTACCGTTGCGGGCCTACCTGCGCGGTTGCCATGGGCGGTTGAATTTAGCGGAGCCATAAACAAAGACCTGCCCACATCACATGGCATAACTTGCTTTATACTGACGGGGTGCTACGATCCTGAAACTGATAACTGTGTACTTTGCAAATCATGTTAATCGTAATAAACAACCGATTCTACCACTAGCGACGAAAGGAGTGGAACCAATGTAACCCGTCCTCGGACATTCTTTGACTAACATATCGTCCTAATGTTACCGAAAAAGAGAGGGGAACCTTATTTGTAATTCTTGCGCCCCACCCGAACTCGTTTTTATTAAGATGTGGTCACCTAAAGTAACTTGAGTGGGCTGTTGTGCATCCCAACTTAGCGATTGAACAGATGGGGATGCCCTACATAATATGTAGCAAAGGTTTCAACCCTTACTGTGCCCATGTTATGGCTGTGTTCCTTGCAACCTGCACCAGCCTATGCTATGCTTTTGCATGCTATCACCTACCCTACACCAGACTGCTTATGTTACGTCTGAAGCGTCATTAGCTTAAGGTTAAACAGCATCCCCCCCCCCCCCCTTCCTGTCTGTCTGTGTTTTCAACAGAGTATGTCACCTGCGCTGGAACAACGCGCTGGGTCACAGTAAATCAGAGCTGGAAGCATGAACGGTAGGGCCCGTCCACTGTGGAAGATTCGAACCCTTGACCAGCTATACAGTTATGGGGAGCACATTCCACGGCATTCTGCATTTCATGTATGCCTACGTTCTAATAATCAGCATTATACCTTTTAAAGGCTTGTTTCATACTACCAATGCTGTAAGCATGAATGGCTTGAAAACAGAGGACTGCGTTCTGATGTATATCGCATTTCAAACAACATTAAAGAGACCTTGTGTCGTGTTCTTGCTTTCTTACTGATGTATTTTGCATTTCAAAGAAAATTAAAGAAACCTTGTGTCGAGTTCGTACTGCAATTATACAAAACAAGGTCAGCAGCGGTGGCCTGTCCCAAATGCCGGAGCAAAATATGAGGATTCCGTGCAAACACCTGCATAAGCCTGCTCTGAGTAATAACTGGCCCATAGATTAGTCATTGTCTAGTGCGTGACTTCCTGACCCTCCATCTCGAGTCAGGGAGCCCGGCACCAATGTATGGAAGCGATAATGTATCTAAACGCACTATTTAAGTTCGGGCCAACAGATTAGAGAACAATGAGCACAGACTCCCTAACGAAGTGCCGCTATGCTCAAGGGATATTTATTACATTATGGTTTTAAAATTTCACAAGTCCCTAAAAGGAAAAAACATGAATGTGAGACGAATTAATCCGCCCAAACAGCTAGGACCGGTTTCACTGTCCGTTCAGAATTGGGCTTAGACATTTTAATGAGCGCCCCTGGAAGACAATAATCATTAAAGCATTTATCATCAAAATCCACAAACCAATGTTCCATTCTTTCCAATCCCAGCTTGAGCGTTTAACTGCACAACATTTGTGTTGCAACAGTTTACAGACCATACCCCACAACAGAAAAACATGATGACGCCATTACATCCTAAATGTCTCAGTCGCAGCCGGCCCTTGTCATGAAGGGGAACCACTTCGCAAGATGTTTAAGTTTGAAGGGGATAATGGCAAATCCACATATATAAATGTTGCAGTACAAGTATCTTTCATTGAACGAGTTAAGACCGCTCGCTAGTTTCTTCACCACGGCCTGGCCTAAATATCCACAGCTATGAACTCATTCTAGTTAGAACGTTGTTTAGAAGTCTTGACAATGTGTTGTCCTCGGTTGAGTATACTCTTGCTTTCATACTGATCTGCAACCTAATCAGCTGGGATAGCGTATATATATATATAGTCATAAATCGAGGTATCGTAAATAGATATTAAACAATAGATGAGCCAAAACATATCCTCCCTTAATCCTACTCATGTGGGTAAGAATTTCTTGCTACATTTTCTCAATCAGTCGCATTCATTTTTTTTACTAACTAGGGTTACTAGGCAATTAGATGGCCACTAGATGGCAGTAAAACGCAAGCAAGCAAAAACACTCTTTCCAAAACGTTAAAGGATTGACAGTTTTGATGGCCACATTTTATACTGTGCGTAGTAACTATGGTTTCTAGTTGTAGGGGGATATAATGCTGAATTCTAAGTTTGTATCCACCACCGAAGTGGCCGTCTCAGCTGTGGGAGGAATCACATCTTTGTCGACAGCGCGAAATCCCTTGGTGTCATTCTCGACACAAAACTCAATCTACTCTCCCACATTAATTCAAGTGCAAAGTCTGCTCAATACCAACTGCGCCTTCTTTGGGGGATTCGTCGGTTCTTGTCCCGGAGTATGACCTTAAAACCCTGGTCCAATCGCTGGTCCTCTCCAGACTGGACTACTGCAATTCTCTTCTTACTGGCCTCCCCAAATCCCACCTGTCCCCCCTTGAGTATGTTCTCCATAAAAATAATAATAATAATACAGAATTTTGTAAAGCGCGTGCAGCTGCCTCAACCGGAGGCGTCCCGGCGCTATGCGAGCAGCAGACATCGCCATCGCCATCCCAGACGGTTACAAGATCATCCGAAGGGACCGCATCAACGACACCGGGGGAGGCATCGCCATCGTCCACAGGAACACCATCCGCATCACGACCAACACCGACGACACCCTCGCAACCGCCGAGCACCTGCACTTCCAGGTCCACATCAACCCCAAGACCACCCTCAGAGGCACCCTCATCTACAGACCCCCGGGACAACGCACACAATTCAGCGAAGACATCGCCGACTTCATCAGCCCGCACGCCCTCTGCTCCGCTGACTACATCCTCATCGGGGACCTCAACTTCCACCTGGAGAACAACAACGACCGCAACACCACCACCCTGCTGGACAACCTCGCCAACCTGGGACTCAAGCAGCTGATGACCACCCCCACCCACTACGCCGGACACACACTCGACCCCGTCTTCTCATCCAGCAAGGACATCGCCTTCAGCCACGCCACCGGACTCCACTGGACGGACCACAGCTGTGTCCACTTCAGCTTCAGAAGGACCACGACCCACCACCACCAACAACAGGTTGCACGCAGAAGCTGGAACAAGATCACTGCCGACCAGCTCGTGACTTCCCTGAGCAAGAACCCCCCCACCAGCACAACGAACCCAAGCCAGGTGGCCACTAACCTCACGAAGTGGATCACCGACTGCGCAGACGACCTCGCCCCCCTGAGGACCCCGCCTAGCAGACCCGGTAGCAAGAAAGCCCCATGGTTCACCGACGAACTCAAGAGCTCCAAGAAGAACTGCCGAGCCCTCGAGAGAACCTGGCGCAGAGACCCAACACCGGACAACATGACTGCCCTCAAGCTCGCCACCCGAAAACACCACCAACTCATCCACGCCACCAAGAAAACTGCATTCAAGGAACGACTGGACAACAACGCACACAACAGCAAGGAACTCTTCAACATCGTCAAAGAGCTCTCCAACCCTAACGCCGGAAACAACGACATCACCCCTTCGCAAGACCTCTGCAACTCCCTCGCCTCCTACTTCCACAACAAGATCGCGGACATACACAACAGCTTCAACACTCAACCGACTAACGCCACGACTGAACCACCGCCCCCCACCACCACCCTCCGCGCCTGGACTCCGATCAGCACCGAAGACATCGTCCGCACTATGAACTCCATCCACTCCGGATCTCCGACCGACCCCTGCCTTCACCACGTCTTCAACAAGGCCGACGCTGTCATCGCACCCCACCTGCGGGACATCATCAACACCTCCTTCGACACCGCTACCTTCCCGGAGAGCTGTAAGCACGCCAAACTCAGCGCTCTACTAAAGAAGCCATCAGCCGACCCCACCGTCCTCAAGAACTACCGCCCCATCTCGCTTCTCCCGTTTCCTGCAAAAGTCATCGAGAAGACCGTCAACAAGCAGCTGGCCGCCTTCCTCGAGACGAACGGATCCCTCGACCCCTCGCAGTCTGGCTTCCGGGCCAACCACAGCACAGAGACCGCCCTGATCGCAGCCACCGATGACATCCGAGCCCTGCTTGACAACGGAGAAACAGCAGCCCTCATCCTCCTAGACCTCTCCGCGGCCTTCGACACTGTCTGCCACCGTACACTAGTGCAGCGCCTCAGCAACGTCAGAATCCAGGAGAAAGCACTGGAGTGGATCATCTCCTTCCTCGCCGGAAGGACACAGAGAGTCCGCCTCCCTCCGTTCAGATCAGAAGCCACCGAAGTCATCTGCGGCGTTCCTCAAGGCTCCTCGCTCAGTCCAACCCTCTTCAACGTCTACATGAGCCCCCTCGCAGACATCGCACGCCAGCACAACCTCAACATCATCTCCTACGCCGACGACACCCAGCTGATCCTCTCCCTTACCAACGACCCCGCCACCGCCAGAGCCAACCTTCACGAAGGGATGAAAAAGGTAGCCGAATGGATGAAGAACAGCCGCCTGAAACTGAACTCGGACAAGACGGAAGTCCTCATCCTGGGATCCTCACCCGCCGCCTGGGACGACTCCTGGTGGCCCCCCGCCCTAGGCAGCGCACCCAAACCAACAGACCACGCACGCAACCTGGGCTTCATCCTGGACTCCTCCCTCTCCATGACCAGACAAGTCAACGCCGTCTCCTCGTCGTGCTTCAACATCCTGTGCATGCTACGTAAGATCTTCCGGTGGATCCCCACCGAGACCAGGAAGACGGTCACCCAGGCCCTCGTCACCAGCCGTCTGGACTAAGGCAACTCCCTCTACGGCGGAACACCCGCCAAACTCCAGGAGAGACTCCAGCGGATCCAGAACGCCTCAGCACGACTCATCCTGGACATCCCCCGTCGCAGCCACATCTCCGGACACCTGAGAGACCTGCACTGGCTCCCGGTCAACAAGAGAATCACCTTCCATCTCCTCACCCACGCGCACAAAGCCCTACACAACCAAGGCCCAGGATACCTCAACAGCCGCCTCAACTTCTACGCTCCCAAACGCCAGCTTCGATCGACCAGCCACGCCCTTGCCGCCGTCCCCCGCATCCGAAGAGCCACCACAGGGGGACGGTCCTTCTCCTACCTCGCCGCCAAGACATGGAACTCCCTCCCCACCCACCTCTGCCTTACCCAGGACCACCTCGCCTTCAGGAAGCAACTCAAGACCTGGCTGTTCGAGCAGTAGCAGACCCCCCTCCCCCAGCGCCTTGAGACCCTCTGGGTGAGTAGTGCGCTATAGAAATGCGATGATTGATTGATTGATTGATTGATTGATTGATTGATTGATTGATTGATTGAGTATAGCGGTAAATGGTGCTGATCGGTCAAACCTTATGGGTGAAGAGCCAGGTCTTCAGTAGCTTCCAGAAACCCGTTTCTGACATTGCCGACTGTATACCAGGTGGCAGAGTATTCCACAGCTTCGCTGTGCTGGCCGAGAAGGTTCTGCCTCCCAAGCGCACCCTTCTAACTCGCGGAACGCGTAGCTGAAGCAAGGAGTTGGAGCGTAGGAGTCTCACCTGAGAGTACCTAGGGAGTCTAACTTTTAAATAATTGGGGCAGGTCCCATGTAGGGCTCTGAAGGCCAAGGTTGGAGCCTTGAATTTTATTCTGCTTGCCACTGGGAGCTAGTGCAGAGCGCGCAAATGCAGAGAGACATGCTATTTATATGGGATCTGTTTTATCAGCCTGGCAGCTGCATTTTGCACGGTTTGCAGCCGTTGGATCAGGTATTTCGGAAGGCCCAGTTACAGGCCATTTGCATAATCCAGCCTTGTGGTGACCGTAGCATGGATTACCATTTTTCGGCATCCCTCTGGTAGAAGCAGAAGAAACTTTCGCAGATTCCTCAATTTGCTTAAACACCCTCCTACGACCTGCTGGATGTGGGGAAAGAAGGACAGACTGTCATCCCATTTCACCCCCAAATGTTTTGCCTTTGTGCTGGGAGAGGCGCTGGACCCATCTCAGATGGCCACCATAGATCCGAGGAGGGATAGGTACCTTTCCCAAAAAAGATCACCTCCGTTTTGCCCGCGTTCAATTTTAATTTATTTGTGTTCATCCAGCTGGCTACATCACGAAGGCACCCCTTGAATTTAGCGAACGCTGCCTCCGACACCTCTGAGTACGGGAAGACAAGATGGGTGTCGTCGGCATACGAAATTGCCATGACTCCCCAGTTTGCAATCAGAGTAAAAAGTGGGGCTAGATAGATATTAAAGAGCAGCGGGCTGAGTGCCGATCCTTGTGAGACCCCACAGCCCAGTCGCTTAGGTTTGGAGGTAAAAGAACCCAGTGCCACCCTCTGTGATCTATTAGACAGATAAGAGTGTAGCCACCCAAGTGCTTTATCCGGAAGGCCAATCACCTCCAGCCGCTGTAAGAGTCTGCCGTGGTCGACCGTATCAAAAGCGGCCGATAGATCCAGGAGCACCAACATAGCAGATGCCCCTGAATCTAGCGACCACCTAACTGACTCTGCCACCTCGATCAGGGCGGTCTCGGTAATAAAGCCGGACCTAAAACCCAATTGGGTTTCGTGCAGGATCTTATTATCCTCCGTGAACCTGTTTAGTTGACGCTGAATAAGTTTTTCCCTCATTTTGCCTGGTGCGGCCAATAAAGAGATTGGGCGTAGATTGCTGAGATCCTCAGGATCCCCGTTGGATTTTTTTTTCAGAGGAAGGAGTGTAGCGTGTTTCCAACAATCAGGGAACACCTCCGCGGAAATGGACATATTCCAAATATGCCAAAAAGTGGGCCCGATTGAATCCGCCATCATGCTCCACAGCTTCGGTGTGCAAGTGTCATCTGGCGACCCTGCTTTACATCTCTTTATTTCCTGCAGAGCCTCTGAAAGCGAGATCGGGTGGAATTGGTTTAGGGTCGCGTGAGGTACGCTAACTTCCGCCGCATCCGCCATTACAGTAGGACTAGACTGGGAGAAAGTACCATACACTTTCTTGATTTTATCATCAAAGAAATCCGAAATATTTTCACAGAGAGTCTCAGAAGGGACAACCTCTGTATCAATACTTCTGGGTTTAAAAAAAGACTGCACTATTTTAAAATACTTGTTTACTGAAATGTTCAGCTTTTTGGATGGAGGTGGCAATGAAAAGTTTTTTTGCCTTTTTTATTGATTTTTGAAGCTTGCGGATGGCTGTCCTATAGCGAACCTTTGCAGCTTCGCAATAGTTTACCCTCCACGTTCGCTCCAACCTCTTACAGGCAGACTTTTCTGCCCTCAGCTCCATTGAAAACCAGGGGGCCGAGGGGGATTCCCTACGTGACATTGCACTTTTAGCTGGGGCAATGGTCTCCACCATATCGCCTATCCATTGATTCATAGCCTTTGCATCAGCGGTAGGGTCTGAAGTCAGTGCAAGAGGATTCAGTGCCAGGGCCGGACCAATGGAATCAGGTTGAAGGTTTTTCCTTTGCCTATGCAAAAAAGAGGGTCTTCCGGCATCCTGCCCCCCACCCGATAATGTAACAGCAAAAGGGAACATGGCGTGATCCAACCATAGCAGCAGCAGCGGCGTCTCAACTGTCATGTCCCTGTTGTTGGAAAATATCAGATCGAGCGTATGGCCCGCTCTATGCGTGGGCCCAGTGATAGCCATATTTAAGTTGGCCGCACTCGGAGTAGAAATTAGCTGCTCCGCCAAGGGGCAGTTAGCTCTGTCAGCATGAACATTAAAGTCCCCCACTACCATGAAATGCGGATGAAGGAGGGAGCTTTGGACAATAACATCCATAAGTTCAGCTGAAACTAGCCTCAATACAATCAGGGGGTCGATAAATAATTAACCCGGCCAGTGACTGTTGAGGATTAATTTGCAAGCAAAAATGCAGCCCTTCTAGCCCTGTGATCATAGTCGTCACAGAGGATGTGAGCGTGTACCTCTCTTTAAAAATAAGAGCCAACCCCCCACCCCTTCTGTCACTTTCCCGATTAGAAAAGCACATATTAAAAACTTGAGGAACAGCTAAGGGAATGGCGGTCATGTTGTTGTCATTCAGCCAAGTTTCTGTCAGAAACATGGCGTCCCTCTCCGAATCCTCCAGCAGCAGCCAGATGTCTTCTGCATGCCTAGCCAGTGATCTACAGTTCAGAAGGCCTGCTCTGAAGTCACATATAGGGGGGCCCGCAGCAGACTTTTTTATGCGAGTTGAGATCTCCTTGCAGAAAACCTTGCCGCAATGTAGACATACCTGTGGTAGGTTAGCGTTTGCTAAATCCGCCCTGCCTGCCTTGAAAGGCTGTTCTATATTAAAAGCGAGTAGATCCTCCCTTGACCAGGAGATCCGCTTGCTGTCCCTCCCCGCAATGGCAACATTCCTGGCACTGGCCGCGTTCCGGTCGCGGACCGGCGCAGACGGGCTTGCCTTTGGCGCGCTATCGGCGCGCCCACTGCGCGGCCGCGTGCCGACCTCCCTATTGGGGAGGGTGCCCGTAAGTAGGTAAAAGAGGGGTAGGAGTCGCGTCCCTCCGTTCAAGCGGCACCAACAGCCGCGACGGAACGGGGACCGACAAAGATCCGGGTAAGTACAGGGGGGGGATGTGCAAAGTTCAGCCAATATTCACACACAGAAATGAATTGATCAAAGTTGCTCAAATATGTTACAGGTAATTAAAAAATTTTTTTTAAATGCAGCGGTTCTTAATTCAACCAGTCTTTAGCCTGATAGCAAATGCTTCTCACCACCAGCGCCTAGCTCGTGCTGCTCACACCAACGCGGCTGATCACACTGGCGCTTTTACTGGCAATGAGGGGGAGGAGTCGCGTCCCTCCGTTCAAGCGGCACCAACAGCCGTGACGGAACGAGGACCGACAAAGATCCGGGTAAGTACAGGGGGGGATGTGCAAAGTTCAGCCAATATTCACACACACAAATTAATTGATCAAAGTTGCTCAAATATATCACAGGTAATTTTTTAATTTTTTAAAATGCAGCAGTTCTTAATTCAACCAGTCTTTAGCCTGATAGCAAACGCCTCTCACCACCAGCGCCTAGCTTGCGCTGCTCACACCAACGCGGCCGATCACACTGGCGCTTTTACTGGCAATGAGGGGGAGAAGTTGCGTCCCTCTGTTCAAGCGGCACCAACAGCCGTGATGGAACGGGGACCGACAAAGATCCGGGTAAGTACAGGGGGGGATGTGCAAAGTGCAGCCAATATTCACACACACAAATGAATTGATCAAAGTTGCTCAAATATGTCACAGGTAATTAAAACATTTTTTTAAATGCAGCGGTTCTTAATTCAACCAGTCTTTAGCCTGATAGCAAACGCCTCTCACCACCAGCGCCTAGCTTGCGCGGCTCACACCAACGCGGCCGATCACACTGGCGCTTTTACTGGCAATGAGGGAGAGGAGTCGCGTCCCTCCGTTCAAGCGGCACCAACAGCCGTGACGGAACGGGGACCGACAAAGATCCGGGTAAGTACTGGGGGGAGGGGGGGGAGGGTGCAAAGTTCAGCCAATATTCACACACACAAATGAATTCATCAAAGTTGCTCAAATATGTCACAGGTAATTTTAAAAAAAAAATTAAATGCAGCGGTTCTTAATTCAACCAGTCTTTAGCCTGATAGCAAATTCCTCTCACCACCAGCGCCTAGCTCGCGCTGCTCACACATTCAGCAGCTTGTTTCATTTATGGGACCAAAAGAAGTGACCAATTCACACCCATGTTATCCACCCTCCGCTGGCTTCCCATTGAGGCAAGATCTATCTACAAGACTGCCTGCATCACTCACAAAGCCTTGCACTCCTCTCCTCGCTACCTGGCGAATGAACTGAAACTCTCCGGAGGCTCTAGACCATCACGAAATGTGGAAAATCTACTGCTTGAATCTTCCACTTTCAAGAAGGAAAGATCGATGGCCCAATCCTTTTCAGGCAATGCAGTGAGAATCTGGAACTCACTTAAGCCTCAGCTCCATACCATCTCCTCCTCCCAGGCCTTCAACTGACCTCAAAGTTCTCCTCCTTCAAAGACACTTCCAAATTTAATTCATGACCTCTCTATTATCTGAAGGAAGACCTATTATTATTAAAAAAAATTCTATTCTCCATGACTATGGAAGTGCCTTCACAGTGTGTTCTTGTGGTTTGAGAGTCTGCCATTTATTGCAGTATTACCCTTTTTTCCTGTGTTTGGTACTCTTTTGCAACATGCACACGTTACACACTGTTTGCTACCGCTTACATTTTGTTTGCTTTCGATACTTGCACAAGTGCCACCATTGCCTACGTAACGTTTGCTCTTGTGTTTGAATGCCCTCCATTTATTGCAGTATTATACCTCTACTTGTACTTTGTACTCGTTTGTCCCCTGCACACGTCACTTTTTCCTCCTGTAATGCACCGTTTGCAACCTCTTGTATTTTGTTTGCTCACGATTGTCACTTTTGCCTCGTGTAATGTAACGTTTGCTTTTGTAATTTGTTCACTTGTAATGTTCTCATGTATCAGTTCTGTTCCTATTGTGAAGAGCTCTGACACCTTCGGGTAAAGTCCGCGCTATATAAAATTGCATAAATAAATAAATAAATAAATTCTGTCAAATCTGGCGTGGAGTGGTGGCGTTTCCACCTTGGACACCATAATCTGGTTGAGGAAGGCGAACTGTCAGCCCAATATCTCTAGAGGAGTTTGCGGCGTTCCTTAGTGGATCTGAAATCAGTAGGCTGGGTGACCAGAGGCGTTGACAAACTATTTTGGCCTTTTGGGCAGATCCTCCTTTAGCATTTCCCACAGAAATAGAATGTAAGTGTTCAAATAAACAGGCAGAGCCTGATAGAAAGTGTGGGGTCTGTGATTCGATCATTTATTGTGATAGATTGTCTTCCTCTGCTGCGTAGGGGAAGAAAATCCACCTTAATTAGAGTTTTATCCCTACGTTTACCTGCGCGGGCGACCCAAAACTGAGCACCCGGGACACCACTTTTGCACTTGATTCAGAGGCAGGAAAACAGAGAGATCCACGTGTGGCTGAGGGGGTAATGTGGGATTAGAAACTCAGAACCAGACTACCCCTGTAGAATTTGAATAGTACATAATAAATCAAATGCCAAACGAGTGCTTTATCTGTCTCCGAAGAAAAGTACTTTATTCTGCCATCAGCTCAATACTATACATACAATGATACAGAAGAACTTCTCTTGAAGGCTGTGGCTACTGGGAGTGAGGTTATCTCCAAGCTTGAGTGTTCCCCTGCTGGAGCGCGTGCAGGTCCTACTCCCCACTCTTCAGCTTCAAGATGGCTGCCACAGTGCACTATCAGATTCATAGTATTGGGAATAACTGTTACGGATGGTTGGGTCACTGTACCCCTTGAAGATATGCCAAACTTGTGCCGTTCGGGCTGGACTGTTCTCATGAGGCCCAGGGTCAGACTGATTTGCATATGGCCATCTCTGAACTGGGGTGGCAGAGGGGCTAAAGAACGGTGATGGATTAAACCCAGATCTGTTGACTGGGTGTGAGTGTTTAATTGGTTCAGATGCTCCGTCCATCACCACCCCTTTTGTGCAACCTTGTGCCCTCAGCAGTTCCGGAATATAGGCCTCTGACTTTCTGACGACCACGCCCGTGGGTTCACAAGCATAAGGGTGTGTGATACGCAGCTCACTAAAGCTCCAAGTGAAATGGCTCCTTCTTCGGGCCTCGCTCAATTCTTGAAGCTGTTCCTCTGCCCTACTTGCCCATCCCTTTCCTTTTTCCAGACAGCTGCACAGTGGGTTGTTCTTCAGCGTGACATATCACTGTGGAGACATCTACAATATCCCCATTTTCTTGGTCATGACCTCTTCCTTCAAACCTGCCAGGAGTACTCATAACAATATTGTAGCAGGACTTCAGGCCATGTTCCTGACATGAGAAAGGAATTGGCTTCCCAAAGCTCCAGCCGTGGAACTCAGGAAATTTCCCACATACACTACTATGAACCAATTGGCACCAGTTAGAGAGAAATTCAGGAACCTTGATTAGAGGATTCAGTGACAAATTTATATGAGTTTATAGACTACAAAATGTATTCTCCTGGCCTGCTTTGTTGTGGATTGTTGTTTCGGGGCGTGGCTTTCACTTCTCACACCTAGCTACTCACCGTTCTTTAAATATTGCAGGCAAAAGTGTGACCAAGATGGCGGTTGTGTAAGAGGTTTCCTACACTCGTCCACCTGCCCGCCACCGATACTGCACAATAGCAGGGAGCCCTGGTCAGTCACGGCTGATAGCACCAGTGAGTGGGGGCAGCGGACAAATGGGTGGTGACAATTAATAAAGAAAATAAATAAAAAGGCACTTACCTGTACGAAGGTCCTCATCACTCTGATCCAGTTTTCTTCTGCCTCAAGGGCGGGACCCTCATCAACTCCCCTAGCCAATGCTGCTGCTGCTGCTCTCATCAACATGACAGCAGCACCAGGTTTGGAGGGAGTGGTCTCTTTCGGCGCTCCCGAAGGCAATGGAGGCATGTGCTTGGTCTAACCCAGCTGTTTAGAGACAGCTGGGTTAGAGCTTTCAAAGTATGCATGTCTGGGTGGCCGTCGCCAGCCAGCCAGCCAAAGGGACATGCGTACCTTGAGCTGCCCAGGAAGCCCACCCTCCTCCCTGCTGCTGTCATGTATCAGGCCCCGCCTTGACATTCAGTTTGGGACGGGTTGATGGAAAAGAAATGGTTATAAATTAAGTTTATTACCAATTTATTTTTAGTCTCTGGGGCTTTTTTGGGGCATTTTGGTTAGTGGACCAATGCTCAAATGGAGGAACCGCCCCGGCCCCTGGCCCCGGTGCCAGTGACAGCAGGAGGAGTGGGTCGAGTGAGGACTGTGCGGCTGCTATGGCACGGATGGGCAATGCTAGCTCTGATTGCACAATATTCAAGATGGTGGCTACAACGCAGTCAGCAAAGCAGCCGAGCAGAAGGGACTTGTGTGTGGCTACATGGGCCAAGCATTGAGGCCCCTGTCCAACTTCCAAGAACGTGCCTCCGTGCGAGCTCTGTGAACGGTCCTCATGACCTGAGGCATGTAAAAAAAGAAACAAATAGCATCTCAAGCCTTTGCCAACTGCTCTTACCCCTTAGGAATTTAGGCCATTTATTAGGACTGCAGGTGATGAGAGCGGTGTATGCTGGGTTGTCATCTGAGGAGAGTGCCACAGGGTATGGTCCTTGTTGGTGGATAGCCTGGGACCGATCGAACTGTGCTGCACTGAGTGGGATGCTGTGGGCTTGGCTGGCTCAATGACGCCTCTCAACAGTCTACACATGTCAACCCATTGGTGCGTGGGGGTGAGTTGGGCCACCTGAGATTGGCTGGAGCAGTTCCCTGAGGGACACACCGATCCCCTGAACATTTTCCACGATTAAACCGCGTTTTCTTTCATTTTACCAGTCCGGGGATTGCGGGACCCAGGTGACAACACAGCAGACCATGGACCCTACAGTGTACATTTCAACTGGTTTTGAGACAAGCAGGCAGTTCCAAGGACAAGCAGGGACAAGCATGGCTATGACTAAAGGCAAAAAAATCATACAAGAGATGCATGCTCACACACTCCACTAATGCTGCCTCCAGAAAAGGTCTGACCATAGAGAAGGTCTCCGATTCGGAGGAACAGGGGGATGAAACCGCACCAATGACCTTTGGGTTTCCCTCTAAGATGACTTTTAAAAGGTGAAACATGATCTCTCACAGGAATTGAGCAACATGAAACCTGACTTTGGTACAATCTGCGACACAGTGTCTACACAGGAGTACAACAATATCGCAATAGGTGAGGAACTAGAACATTTACAGCAAGTAGTTCTGAGCCTATAGGAGGATTTATAAAACAGATCATGCAGGAACAATATCTGAATAAGGGGAGTTCTGGCTGCGATTAAGGGAACGGACATTGTTAGCTTTGTGAATGCCATATTTCATTATATCTTGGCTTAAGTCAACATCCAGACTAAGAAGCACTTCCAAGCATTAAGTGAGGCATGAGGAAGGAGTCATGTCACTTGGAGCTTTAGTGAGCAGAGTGTCCCACAACCTCTTGCTTGTGCACCAGCTGGCATGGCCCTCAGTAAGCCAGTGACCTATATTCTGGAGTCCGTAGAGTAGGTCGCCCAGGAGATAACAACAGGGGAGAACTAGATATCCGAGCATGCATCCACGATTTTCAGCTCAAAGAAAGAGGGATTGGGTACTAAACCCCTGGGGTTCCAAGGTCATAAACTGGCGCTATTCCACGACCTCTCATTGCTGACTCTTCAGAGATGCACAGATTTAAGACCCATCATGGATCACCTCATGAGTAAAGACATACTCATAGCTGGGGCCATCAGTTCTGTATCTCATTTTGTCTGGAAGGCAAATTGCACCAGATAAGGACACTCGGGAAGGGCCTTTGAGTTCTGGATCTTCCAGAGGAAGCTTGGTGTGCTTCGCCTAGGATGTCCCAGAAGGCCATGGCAGGGTACACTTATTAATGGCAGAAGGCTCAAGAGCGCAAAAGGGCATGCGTCCAGACCCCTATACAATTGCCCAAAAAAACCAGGCGGTCTTGGACAGACTCACTGGGGGGCTGGCTGCCAGGGCACAGGTTGATCCTGGCATCTGCCACTTCAGAGTGGGGATTTCCCAACAGGCCAAGCCCCCTGTCCCAGTAAGAGAAGTCTGGGGGTGTGGGGAGGATGGCCAGGCCAGGCCTCAACTCCATAGGCTTGTTGTAATATTCACGTTTTGTTTTGGGGTGTATTTGGGGTTACACACTCATTGCAGTAACTGGACTGACTCCACCCTACAACCTTGTGGCTGTATACTTGCCTTAAATCACTGTCAACACTCCATAGTTGTCTAATCTGCCTCTGATCTTCTCTCTTGGGTCTCAGCTGTGGTTTTAGAGATCCCTTACACGCAACCATTGATGTTAAAATACTGAGCCTCAACATGCAAGGCCTAAATATTCCTGTTAAGAGGGCAACAATATTGTCCTTTATGGAGCAGAGTGGGGAGGACATTTGCCGTCTCCAGGAGATGCCCCTTATATAGCAGGACTGGCAGAGACTGAAACAGCACTGGTTTCCACAACAATATCTGTCTTGTGGGCTGATAAAAAAAGAGAAGGTTGCCATCCTTGCTACCCGGATGGCTTACTGCATTTAAGTAGGGGAGCAATCTTTCACAATTTCAACTGTTTACGCACCCAAAGAGAATCAGAATACGTTTCTGAGGGGTGCTGCTTCTGAGCTGCTCCAGTCCCCCTACCCTGGGATCTTGCTAGGGGGCAATCTCAATCTGGTGCTGAACAATGACCTTGGCAGATTCGGACAGTGCTTTGGCCTCTCCCATGCCGGCTTGGCTTGACTGCGGAGGGGTGGCCTGGAGGACCTGTTATGACTCGCACATTCAGACCTTAGAGATTACACATATATCTGCCATCCACAAAACATACGCACCCATTAATTACTTTTTGGGTACCCCAGAGCTGCAGGCACTGGTCCGGAATGTATATATAGTACCCCTGTCACAGTAAGACCACACACCAGTGATTATTTCCCTCAGGGCAGAAGGGGTCATGTGGGTTTTGGGACCATGGAGGCTCCGGGACTGCCAAACAGTGGTGGTAGACTGCACTCCGATGTACTAAAATGTTTCAACTTTCATGCTTGACTACTTCAGAGCTGTAGTGGCGTGCTAGCTTGATCAGCGTTCCGCCCAATGGGCTAGGAAAGTATGATCAAGAGAAAGGGAACCTGAGCTGGTCCCTATTCAAGCTGGACAGACACTTGTGTGAATGAATCAAATGAATCAAAGTCTCGATTTAATCTTCTATGCAACATTCAATGGCCAGACCACATGAGGACAATCCCTGAAGCTATCTCAACTTTCGTGGTAGCTATATCGGCCAACAAAAAACAACTGGAAAGAAGAGCTGGAGGGACAAGTAAGGGAACTTGAGGCTGTACATTAACGCATAGGGGCACAGAGGGTCTGGCGTAAAATCGATTCTTCACAAACACAACTCAGGCGAATGGACCTAGATAGGGTGGTATATGTGTCGCTATATCGACAACACGAATTTTATATGGGGGCAACAAATGCATTTAATTATTGGTGCACATGTTTTGCTCTAAATTAACCAGTGATAGAATACACACCATTCTAAACACAGTGGGATAGAGGTCACTCGAGAAGACCACATAGCTGAGACAATCAGGGATTTTTTTTTATCAAACTCTCTACTCCCAAGATATGTATGACAATGGTATTGATGCATATCTGCGGGAAACCCAAGTGAACCAGGCTTACTCCATGGAAGGGGAAGAGTGTTGAGAAACCTATTACAATTGAGGTGGTCATTTCAGTCATAGCGCAGAGGAAAGCTTTTAAATCCCCTGGCCCAAAACACTTTATTCCATTGTACTATAAAACTTTCTGTCAGTCCCTAAGTGCCAATCCCTACTAGACTTTTTAACTCCTTTATGGACAAAGGGACTTTGATACACTCCATATTGGAGGCGTCCATAACGTTAATCCCCAAGCCCGGAAAGGATAATTGATTGTGAAGTTCATACAGACTTATATTGTTAATCAACTCGAATGTGAGACTCTTCACTAGTATACTTGCCGCCAGCTTCAACTTGATTCAGGCCTTGAAAAATCATACATTTTTACCATACCTGCAGGTCTAATGAACTGAATAATTTGCTCAACCTAACTGTAATGCGCTTGACCAATAAATTGGTCTTACATTGTGAAATAAAATATTTGTCTAGTATCACACAGTCACCTTTTTCTTTAATTATTAAATATGAGAGTACCTTCATAAATGTGAGTTCAACGTGTCTGCTGTACAAACACTCTTATATCATTTAATAGACTACATTTTTCCCCCATTTATACAAAAATCTAACCCCACATACAAGGTACACATGCCCCTGACTTGCCTCTAAGTTCACTAATAGCACTGTCATCAGGGAGGGGGAAGGAATGTTTCTCAGTTCATGTTTAAAAAACTAACTTTTTATAAATATATTACTAAAACATGATGTGGACGCACACTGTCATTTACAGAGAGCACATTTCCTTTGAATAGCCACAAACTTTCCCGCTGACATGCAGTTTAATTGGGGGTGTGACTAAGCGCCGAACTCAGATGGCGCACTACAGGAAAACTCTTGCTGAAGAGGGCTTTAACTACAATAATCCTGAGACAACGAGGCCGGGAGAACAGACAGTTCACTTTACATTTCTCTAACTGCAAAGTTAGAGGATTTTGCCAACACGAATTTCCAGGATACAATAAGCAGCAACTTGCAAAAAGACATAGGCTGACATTTGACCTCTGTCCTGGAATGCACAGCAAATGTGAGAAGATAAAAACCAGATTTAAAAGCATCTTTATTGCTCATTCACTTTTTGAATGAGCAGAATACCTGTTCTTTGCCAGTTTGACCTCTCTTGCCGGACCAAGCCTGTAGGCCCTAAAATAGCTTACCCTGAAAAAATCAAACTGGCCATAGCGAGTTGGTGAGTAGATTTCTTGAGGCCTGACACTATGAAATGAAATCCAGTATTTGTAAAGCGCACCATTACCCGAGGGTGTCAAGGCACTGGGGGCCGTCCGGACGATTAAGCAAGCTCTTGCCCAGAGTCACATGGTGCTGGGCTAACCAGCCACCAGCGCCAGGGATCGTACCGTGAACCACGAGGTCCGGAGTCAGGCACCCTGGCTGCTGCGCCACACCTCTTCCACTATGCCTTTATTGGTAGACCCCAACCAGGAAGGTTTTATCCCACATAGAAAAAGTGGAGACAATACCAAATATGTATTACATATGATAGACAAAGTGAAAAGATCTCCATGGTGTGGCAATGTTGCTTGCTATCAACACTGAGAAAACGTTCAAAAGTTTCAATGGCTGAACCTGATTGCCATCATGAAACACTTCGACTTTGGATATAAGTTTTGGCAATGGGTTTTTTGTGGTTTCAGCTCTCCCAGGGTGCTGGTCGGGGTGGATGAGGTTGCCTCTGGCTCCTTTATAATAAAAAGAGGGGCACAGCAGGGGTATCTCTGTCCTCGCTACTGTTTGCGTCCCATATGAACCCATCGCCCAGCATGTCCGAGACTATCAGTTGATAACGGGGGTGCATTTTGGGAGACAATCACAACATCAGCTTCAATGCTGATGATGTGATTGTGGAACTCAGAAATCCTCTTGGCTCCTTACCTGCCTTGCTAGAATAGATTCAACACGTTGGGGAAGTGTGAGGCTTTAGAGTCAACCTACAAAAATCACAGTCTCTTAATATCACTGTACCTGTTGGCCCGCCAAGCTCAACTTGATTACCTGGGTTGCCACATCTATTTCATACTTAAATATACAGATTGCCCCATTGACAACGGGAATGGTGGTGATTAACTACTGTCTCCTTCTCTGACATGTGAGGTCCCATTCAACCCTGGTATCAGTATCAACTCTCATGGCTGGGTTATATTGCATCCCTAAAACTAACCATCTTGCCTAAGGTGTTATTTCTATTGGAATCCCTACCACTGACACCTCCGCCCAACACCCTGAAAATATTGCAGATGGAAATTAATCGCTTCGTATGGGGTGGGAAGAGGCCATGTATGCAGAGGCGCAACTAGAGCCAAATTTCGGGGGGGGGGGCTAAGAAAAAATTTCGGGGGGGGCTGAAACTTTCATCAGTAGGCAGCGTGGGGCTGCAGGGGCTCTTAGAAGGGGTGAAACAACTGCAAGGCCTAATTAACATTTAAAAGGTCTTGTAACGACCTGTGAAACGTTCGGGTGCGGCTCTGTGTGTGCCCGGGATCCGTCTCATCGCGGGCTGCCACACACGACGGGGGGGGGGCTGAAGCCCGGTGAGTTCAATGGGTGTTGCGCGCCTGCATGTATGCCTCTTAAGTTTCTCTATACACCCATGGCTGAGGGGAAACAAGGTGTTCCCAATCTCACTCAGTACATACTATGAAGATGGTGCAACTGCTCTATATGGCGGAATGGGGCCGCACAGATTCTGAGAAGTAATGGTGCTTTACGAATCAGGCAATAGCAGGAATGCATATTTGGAATGTCCCATGGCTCAGTGCCTTGAGACCCTCACGGGTGAGTAGCGCTCTCTATAAACCCCTTGATTGATTGATTAATTGATGGCCTCCTCAGAAATACAGAGCTTGGGGTCTTTACTCCACCCCTATCACTCAGGCTGCATTAGTCTGGGACAGAGTGGCATTGTGTAGGGGGCTGAATTTCATCCATCTCCAGTGACACCAATTTGTGATAACCTGGATGTACCCCAGGCCTCTAGCTGGTTTGCCTTCTCCATTGGCCGCAGGCTGGCTGGAAAAGGATTGGACAACTATTTGACGTGCATGGGATAATCCCATCTGATACACTAAAAACAGATTATGGACTCCCAGAATCTGAAGACATACACTATCTCCAAATTCGGCATTCAGCCCTCCATTAGACCTCATGCTCAAAGGATGCCTACTGCCTTTGAGAACTGGATCTTCCAGAAAGATGGGGACAGGCGCATAATGACCAAACTATAGACCCTACTGTCAGAGCCTGCTCCACAGGGGAAGAATACAGGACAGAAGCAACGGGAGGCAGAACTGCAGCAGTGGCTCTCACACAGGGAATGAGAAGATATTTTCAGTTGTGCATGCCACACAGCATGCAACGCTTCTAGTATAGAAACAGCTACCACGATAGTGGCATATTGGTTCCTGGATCCATCCCGTCGTTTAATAGATCCATACAAACTGCAGGCAGGAGGGTGGTCTTGGGCTCCCCAACAGGGGCATGCAATGCAAATGGAGCAAAGGGCACTGGACTTCTCTCGCCAGGCTTATTCGCAAAACCAGTCTGTGCACACATTCTGGGAAATATGGAGCAGGAAGGGAGCACAGACTAGGGTACATATTAAAGGCACCCCTGTCATCTCTCCTTTCACAGGAGCCTGGTTCACTTGAAAGGCCTTCAAAAATGATGTAGGGACCACCTCCAATCTACACCCCCCTACAACTTAAAAGAGGAGTGCACTTGGTTCTGCTCCACCCATCGCTGGTTCTCAGTCTCTTTCATAGTCCTTCAGTGCACATGCATTATTCTTGAGTGAGCGGAGGCAAAAATCGAAAAAAGATTTGGAAACTTGCTTTGAAGATATGAGGGAAGGGATGCTCGCTTCTTTGAGGCATGCACTCATGTTCCAAAAGATATTACACTTATGTTTTCATGAAGGTCTCCTATACTTTGTCGTTGTCTATCAATGAGATTACTTCGCCTGACATGGTTGTAGGTCTTCATAGGGCAGGGAATTCGCCTCCATTTCTGGTCAAGTTACCACTGCACATTTCAGAGTGTACGGCGGAGCCTAGGAAGTTTTCACCTTTAAAATATGTAGCTTCACTTTTCCTCAAAATGGAGCAGCTAGAACGCAAGATGCAAGGCCAGTCAATCTGGCGGATGCGCTGTGGGTACTTTTTTTTTACCTTACCCTTCTAAGGCAGACCATCGGTGTCCTTTTCCCAAATACTTTTTTCACGTGTAACATGCATTCAAGGGCAAAGTGCACCTGCTATTAGTTCCAAAAAGCACCAATATGGATGATTCAGCAGCATATCTTTGGCTAGACTGCATACAAACTTACAGCTAAAACACAGTGCATGGAAATGCATGTGAATGACTTAAATGTGCTATTTGTCAACCACATGGTCTAACACCTCAAGCAGAAAATGTGCTTATGGCAAAGTGCCATGATGCAACATGTTCATACATGAACCTTCAACAGTGCAGAGCGACAATGCAAGAAGAGTTTTTTAGCTACAAAGTAACAAAAGAGGACTAGCACTAGTCTTCTCTTTACCTTCAGTTCATGTGGTGGCATACACTCGATTAGAATAGAATAAAGCATCACCAGGCTTAATATTAGGGAACATATGACATCAAAACCTCTAACTATACCGAATATTACATCACATCAGCTTGCAAAAGGGGACACTAATAATGCAAGTGTGCCCTTCAATCAATACATAAAAGCACCTCGAATGGAATGTTGGGAGCTAAAAAGACAACCACAGTGTTTCGTCTGTGGGTAATATCTACCAGTGGAGGCAGCTCCTGAAGACGCCAGCTCCTTGCCCTTCCTTGCTATATACGCGTAAGCTCAGACTCACCACCTCCCTCATTGGTGCAAATACTAATCATAGTAATAATAATAATAATGTCCCACATTTAGAATAGGTTTCCCCAGTCCCCCAAAAAAACCTCTACAAGCTGTTGAGTAGGGAGAACTCATTTTGACGCACTCACGCCTGCCTGTGAAGTAGCAGTAGGGTGCCCACTGAAGCTAAGAGCCAGAGGGGGTTAATTGCCTTAGGTTTTGGTGTCTACTTTAATCCAGTAGCGAGAACTTCCTAGCGGCACCAACACAACATGATTGAGCTGCAGGAAGGCAGCATGCTCTTCATGTATCCAAGCCAGAGATCTTTCTAGTAGAATCCATGCACACCACCGATCATCAGCTGTCTTTCAGAAAGATGATCAGCATCTCTGTGCTGAGACATTATCATCTTCACCCAGAATCTGAAGTGCTCGCATTGCCAAACTGTTTTAGTGTCAGTTTAACACAGTTCTCAAGTTCCACAGGTCTATGCATGAGTAAAGTAACTTTCTGGGACTTGTCCTCCTGATTTTATAACGATACAAACAGGTCTTCACATTCCAGAATGCAAAGTAAAACACAGGGGCTGCCCCTCCGCTGGAGTGGAGGAGCCTCGCCACACTTACATTACCCCCCAAGCCACAGAGATGAAAAATAAAATAGTAATTCAGTACCACTTTATTTTTCAACACCCGTCCCAAACAGAGCGTCAGGATGGGGCGGGCCTGCTGAGTGACATCAGCAGGGAGGAGGGTGAGCTGTTATGCACTGTTTTGTATTGTATTGTATTCTAATTCCATTTATATAGCGCTTACTACCTCTGACGAGACGTCAAAGCACTTTTTCGGCGAGTAGCACGCTACTCCGGGACCCATAGAGGAATACAGCCTGATTCATGAACGGGCCGTTTTGCGAGGCTCAAATAGCGAATCATAAGGAATCGCTATTTGAGACTCGCAAAACGGTATTCATGTAGGAATCGCAATATTAATTGCGATTCCCACTGATTCCTTATTTGCGATTAGCTAATTGCTAATCGCAAATAAGGAAAAACTCCCCATGCATTCCTATGGGCCAAAAGGCCCATAGGAATGAATGGTGAGTATTCCTTATTTGCGATTAGCAATTTGCTAATCGCAAATAAGATAGCGATTTGAAGGGTGCCAGGGGTGTCCAAAGGACACCCTGTAGCACCCCTCAAATGATCTGTGACACAGGTGTTGCACACACACATGTCCAAAGGACATGTGTGTGTGTAACATGCAACTCAGAAAAATGCATTTAAATGCATTTTTCTGAGTTTTCGCAATTTACCGCGAGGTCTGACCTCGCGGTAAATTGCGCCTAGAAATTGCGAAATCGCAAATTGAAATAGGATGTTGAATAGCATTTAAGGAATCTCAAATAGAGATTCCTTAAATGTCATTTCCTCGCACATTTGCGACATCGCAATTAGCGATTTTTGCTTTTGGGATGCTGAATCCCAAAAGCAAAAATCGCACTCGCAAAGGGCCGGATTCTCAGAATCCGGCCCTTTGCGAGCCGATTTAGCCTTCATGAATAAGGCTGTTAGTGTTGAATTAGTATAGTGAAACATGCAAGTACATTTTAAGTGGTGGATAGGTTAGTCAGTTATTTGGATTTGGAATGATAGCAGAAGGATAGAGGAGGACAAAGGTTTGTATTTATTTAGCGCTTGTTGACGCACGCTATTCAGGAAGCCTACAAAGGATTAGTGGTGAATTAATATGGTGAAATATGAAGTAATTTCAGTGGTGGATATTAGTCAGTTGCTTGGAGTGAGAAGGATAGCGGAGGGATAAAAGGGGAAGAAAGATTTGCATTCATATAGCACTTGTTACGCCTGATGGGTGTTGAATCGCTTTTCTGGCGAGAAGCACGCCACTCCGGAACCTATAAAGGATACCTGTTGAAAATTAGAATAGTAAAAAAAATATGAAGTAATTTGAGTAGTGGATTTGTTATTCAGTTATTTGGGTAGTATATTAGTATAGTTTAATATGTAATTTGAGAAGTGAACATGTTAGTCTGTTAATTTCGATTGAAAAGGATAGTGGAGGGATAAAAGAGTGAAAGATTTGTTTGTTGTTTTTTTTTAGGTCTTAGCAATAGGAGGTGGCTTTTGCAGGAGTAAAATGGAGTTTTGGAGGGGAGGGCTTAGAGGAAAGAGTTTGGAAAGGTTTTGTTTTAGGGGATCGGTATAGTAAAAGGGGTGTCAGATGATACAAGGAGGGGTAGAGAAGGAGAGAGTCTAGAAAAGGTTATTTTGGCAATAATAGTAGTGGTATGGGGTTTGGGATAAATGAGAGAGTGAATGTAGAGGATATATTGATAGATGTATAGGATGAGAGATAGGGTAGTGCATTGGAAGGTGTAGTAGAAGAAGTTTGAGATGAGTCAGAAGGTTGGGCTAGAAGATATATTGAGTGAAGTATAGGCTGAGAAATAGGATAGTGCATTGGAAATGCTAAATTAGAAGAAAGTGATAAATATGTAGATCCATAATTACATTGAAAGTATATAGATACATAAAGGAGGTAAGTATATGTAGATTAAAGATATTGATAGAGGCACAGGATGAGAAATAGGGTAGTGCATTGGATATGCTTTTTCAGAGAAAAGTAACAGACACAGATCCCAGTACATGGAAGGTATATAGATGCACAATGGGAGTATGTACATGTAGACCAAGGATGATTTTTATTCGTTTATTATCATTATTATTTTTTCTCTCAGCAACATAATTATTTTACATGTTCATACAAAGTAATACACAGAGATAGGTACATATCTACAGTGAAAAAAATGCTTGTATACAGAGGGATATGCTGTAAATTTCTGTTTGCGTATGGTGCTTATGTGGGGAAGAGCCAAATTTTGAGTAGTTTTCTGAAGATAAGGTGGTTGTCGGTGGACCTTATGTTGGGGGGTAAAGAGTTCCATAGTTTTGCTGCTTGAACAGAGAAGGATGTGCCACCCATGTTTTTTTTCTTGTATGGTCGGATTTTGATGCAAGATGCTCCTTTAGAGCGGAGGTTCCTTTGTTGAATGTGTTTGGTGATTTTATTCCTGATGAAGAGCGATCCCATTCCATGTATTGCTTTGTAGGTGATACAAAGCAGCTTGAACGCGGATCTTCTAGCAACCGGTACCCAATGCAGGGCTTTCAAGGCAGGGGAGATGAGTTCTCATGGTTTGATATGCAAGACTAGTCTGGCGGCCGAGTTATGAATCCGTTGTAGTCTTTTCATGGTCGTTAAAGGTGATCCGTGGTAGAGGCTATTGGCGTAATCGAGTTTGGACAGAACAAGGGAGATGGTAGCTTGGACCTTGTGTGGAAATCCCAAATGAGGTTAAATTCATCGCAGCGTTTTACTAGTAGCAAAGCTTGATCGTGCTAGTTTATCCACTTGGGCATTCATCGACAGCTTGGAGTCCATGGTCATTCCGAGGTTTCTTACTTCCTTCGATACTTTAGGCAGTGATCCCAGTTCATCAGGCCATGCGACAAGCGGGTTGTAATGTTTCCAATCGCCACATGTGAGTATTTCAGTTTTTGAAGCATTCAATTTGAGATGGCTCCAGGTCATCCACTGATCCACGGCTCTGAGACAGCTGAAATTTGGTGATATTCCAATGTCTTTGGGGCATTCCAGTTGAAGGAGTATTTGCATGTCATCTGCAAAGTTATTGCATGTGAGGTGAAATTTATTGATCAGTACTGGTAATGACTTCATGTAGATGTTGAAAAGCATGGGCGAGATGATAGAACCTTGATGGACCCCTGCTTTTGTGGAGTAGGGTTTGGACGAGAAAGGTGTGGTATGGATGCCATTAGTTCTGTTAGGGAACTGCTTTAGACTGGATAGTAGTTCCCTAACAGAACTATCCAGCCTAAAGCAGTTCCCTATATGCCGGCTTCATAGAGTCTTTGTTTCAGAGTGTCATGGTCAACCATGTCAAAGGCAGCTGAGAGGTTCAAGAGGAGTAGCGCAACAACCTCGTTGCGGTCAACTGTATTCTTTAGGTCATCCCAGATGGCAAGGAGGCCAGATTCAGTGCCTCTTCCCGGCCGGAATCCTGTTTGGAAGTCTGAAAGTATGTCGTTCTCTTCAATGAATTGTGACATCTGGGCGAACACTGCTCTTACTATCAGTTTTCCAAGGAACGGTCCATTTGTAATGCGTCTGTAGTTGTCAGGGTTCAGCGGGTCCAAGTTTGTTTTCTTCAGTAAAGAGCGTATGTATGACTTTTTGAGTTCTTCTGGAACTATTCCAGTAGTTAAGGAATCGTTGATGATTCTTCTTACTGGAGTGGCAGCAGAGGTTGTTAAAAGAATTGTCCTGAAAGTTTGTGGCAGACAGGGGTCAGAAGGGCTGCCAGCAGGCCTGCTTGCTTTGACCAGGTCCATAAATTCATTGTGTGAGATGTGTTGGAAGGAACGGAGAGGCTTGATTAGAGCATTCTTGGATTGTTGTTTTGTACAAGGGTTAGTGCTGGTGCTTTGTTTCTGTTTTAAGTATGATTCCAATGTGTCTGCTTTGTCCGTGTAATGATTTGCCAGTTTGTCTGTGAAATCTTGAGTAACAGGATGAGTTCCTTCTAGGCAATTTGGTTTGCGAAATAGATTGAGTATTTTATAGAATTCTTTATTTGCACATTTAGCGTTTTGAATTCTGTCTGAATAGTACCTTTTCTTAGCTTTTTTGATAGCAGACTTGTGTAATCAGTTAATTTTCTGTAGGTGAAGTTTGTCTTGTTTCACGTTTGTTTTGAGCCAGGTACGTTGCAGCTTTCTAATTTGTTATTTTATATCTTTTATGTCTATGTTTCTCCAAGGCGCTTTTTTCTTTTGTTCTGTTGTGCAGGTTTGAGTGGTATCAGGATGTCAAAAGCTTCCTGTAGCCACTCATATAGATTTTGAACAGAATTTATGCTTTCCAGATTTGTACTGGATGTTAGTTGTGTTTCCAAGTGTTCCAAATTGAGTTTGTTCCACGGCCGATAGGTGGATGGATGTAAGATTGTTTTAGGTGAGTCGCTTAGCGTTGTTTGATGTTGGAAGGCAAGCAAGTGGTGGTCTGACCATGTGACTGGAGTTATAGTTTGAAAGGTAACTAGTTCAGTATTAGCAAAAATGACATCTAGGATATGACAAGCGGTGTGTGTTGTGGACAATCTGATGCAGGTTCAATGCGTCTAGGCCGGTGATTATAGTTTTGGATGGGTCATATTGGGTTTATCAAACCAAATGTTAAGGTCACCCAGAACGCATAGGTTGGAGTGTATTGTTATCAGGTTTGAAACTGTGTCTAGAAGTGCGTCTGGGAATGTTGCCTTGCTAGGTGGAGGTCTGTAAAGGAGCAGGAAGTTACAGGAGGAAGATGGTGTAGGATTGTATTGTGTTAGAAGAGCCTCACAATTCTTTATGGAGATGTTGTCAATTTTAGTGATATGTATTGTTTGCCTGAATGCAACAGCTAGACCACCTCCTTTTTAGGCTATACGATTTGGGGTGAATATTTGATAGCCTAGAGGAATAGCTTCATGCAGGACTGGAGCCATATCTTCTCCCAACCATGATTTGGTTATAAATAGTATGTCTGGTTTTGCATCGGTGAGAAGGTCGTAGATGTGATGCTTGTTTTTAGAGAGGGATCGAGCATTTATTAATAGATAGTTTAGTGAGTGGCCTTTGGTGATAGTGGGACTTTGTTTGGTAAAAGAGTGATCAGTATTGTGTGGGTTTGTAGCAGGTGTGTTTTTACTGCTGGTATTAGCTGTATTAGGATAGCAATTGTGTAGCTGTTCTGCATCATGTTCCTCATCCAGCATGCTAAGAAGGCATTTTGATGGGTCTGCATGTGTATGTGTTGGAGATGGTGTTTGAGAGTAAGTTGGAGTGCTTTGTTGCTTTTGGGGTGTAACATTGTTGTGAAGTAGACATGGGGAAGCAAAGTTGTGACATGTTGCTTATATTTTTTGTGTGTGTTTAAGGCGGAAGGTGTATGAGTCAGGGGAGGTGGTGCAGCATGTGGGTCATGTAGTAATGTTCTAAATTGTCCAATGGATCAGAGGCGGTTAGAAGAGTGGTGCTGTATTGCTGAATCTGTGTTAGGTGTGGTGGAAGAGTGAAAGCTTGGCATTTGAGTTTGTTCCTTTGTGTGGTTTGAAAGGTGGGTATATGTTTGTATCTTGTGATGATAAGTATTATGAGGTGTTGCACTTTGAAGATCTTGTTGTTCTGGTGTTTGTGATATGTTTTGCTTTTGAGGAGTAGTGAAAAAGGGTGTTGATGTATATGTTTCATGCAATGGATTTGGTTGTATAGTATTGTTTGTTAGAGGAGGATGTGACGTAGAGGGGTTGGTGATGCGTTTATGAGTAGAGTGTATGTTGTGTGTAGGAGGTGGGAGGGTTTATCTTAGACTGGCTAGTTGCAAGTGTTACAAAGTGTGGTGGTGTGCAGCGTGTCTGTTTTGTGTTAGTGTTATTATGGTAGAAGGGAGAGGAGGGTGTTTGTTGGACAACTGATGGAAGGATGATTATACGTTTGTTAGTGATAAAAGGTGGTCTGTTAGGTGTAATTACAGCAGGGAGAGTGGGTCTGAATGGGATGTAGTTATGTATGGTGTTGATTGGTGTTGTGTTAGTGATGAGTGTATTGGTTAGTGGTATAGGATAGAGTTGTGAACTGTTTGTAGGCGATGGTGGATAGGTGTGGTAGTTGGGATAGTAAGGTGTGTAGATGTGGTTTGGTTGGGCTTGTAGTGCAGGCTGGTACATTAATCTGTGCATAGTGTTGTGCCTAGTGTACATTTGGTGTGAGTGTGTTGCTCTGTTCGTGGATGTAGATGGTGTGGGCTGGGTATTGCTAAATGAGAAAAAGGGCAGCATTTCTGGCCCTAGTCCCAACCAGTCTCAAACAGGCTCAAACAAGAAACTGCCCTTGTCCTCTCTGCCCTTAACAGGCTCAAACAGGCAACTGCCCTTGTCCTCTCTGCCCTTAACAGGCTCAAACAAGAAACTGCCCTTGTCCTCTCAGCCCTTAACAGGCTCAAACAGGCAACTGCCCTTGTCCTCTCTGCCCTTAACAGGCTCTAACAGGAAACTGCCCTTGTCCTCTCTGCCCTTAGCCTCAACGCCCAGGCTGAGACGCCCTAAGCCTGGCTTTTTTTTATAGCCCTAGTAATCAGGTGACCCCTTCAGCCAATGGGAACCCTATCCCTAACACTACCCAATCACAACACTAGCTCTAAAATCTAGGAACCAATAGGAGACCAGGACCTTACAGCCAATCTTAGCCCTAGTCCAAGCACCCAATCAGTTCAAAAACCCTGATCTCTACGTCCAATAAAGGCCCTAGCCCTACCAGTAGTCCCAAAACAAGTCCATGCAACCAATGGCACAGGTAGCCCTAGTCCCTACTTCCAATAGAAAGCCTAACCCTACTCTAAGTCCCACAGCTAGTCCAGCAACCAATCACACCAGAAGCCCTAATCGTTACTTCCAATTAAAGGTCTAACCCTAACCCTAGCCCCACCCTACTCCCAACAACCAATAACATAGAAATCCCTAGTCCCTACTTCCAATAGAAATCCTAACCCTAGCCCTGGCCCCAACCCTACAAGGATTGAATAACAGACCCAGAAATCAATCAGAACCCTCAAATACCCAGCCAATGAGGACATTAACCCTAATCCAATAGAAACACCAGATACAACCACCAATCAGTGTACACATGTACCAACCACTAGCAGACCATATAAGGTCCCAGCGACCTCGGACAAGGCTTTCTGGCCAGGTAGTTGGAAGCTGCTTCTCCTGTTCAGAATCTCCTAGGAGACAGACAAGCTCAATCCACACTTTGGACTTCAGCAGGTAAGGGCCTCACTAACTTGAAATCTAACAATACTTTTTGAAAAAAACTTACTCCCCCCTGCATATCTCTTTTTTGGCCAGCCCTCTTGCTAAGGCCAGCCACACATGTGCACTTTAAACATCTCTAACCCAGCTGTCTTAAGACAGTTGAGTTGGAGCAAGCGAAGGCCTCCAGAGCGCTTTGGAGCCTTAAGTGAGGCTACTTCCTCCAATCAGGTGGCTGCTCTCACGTGGCATGAGAGCAGCACCAGGATTGTTCAAAGGAATTTCCTGGTGGCTGGGTTGCAGTCGAAAAAAGAAGATGTCCGGTGAGGAGGACGTTGTGTTCATCTTCAGGTAAATGTATTTTTTATATATATTATTTTCACACTCTGAAGTGAGTCCCAAATTGATAGGGTCTCAGCTTCTTCTGGGACCAAACCATAGCAAAGTCATCCCTCTCCATGGCACTCCAACACTGCTCTCTGGAGAGGAGTCGCCTGCTAATAAAGGAAACTGGATGATCCTGACCCTGGTCATTCCGCTGTGACAGTACTGCCCCAATCACATGATCTGAAGCATCATTTTGCACAATAAACTCCTTGCTAAAATCAGGGGCTTACAGCACAGGTGCCGTGCACAAAGCTTCTTTCAGGGTGTCAAAAGCCTTTTGACATTGGTCAGTCTAGATGACAATTCTGAGATGTTTCTTGGTGATTAGCTCTATCAAAGGTGACACTATTGCCCCATATCCTTTGACAAATCTTCTGTAGTAGTCAGTCAGGCCAAGAAAGACTCCGAATTGGATCTGTGTCTTAAGAGCTTCCCAGGTCAGAATTGTCTGGATCTTGGGCTGGAGAGGTTGTATATGGCCTCTATCACTTAGTGGCCCAGGTACACAACAGAACCTTGCTCTATCTAGCACTTCCGTGCCTTGAGAGTCAGCCCTGCCTGTTGTAGGGCTTGAAGTACTTCCCTGATGTGGACTAGGTGATCCTCCCAGGTGGAACTAAACACAGCCATACCATCCAGAAAATTACACTAAAGTCTGAGAGCACTCTATTCACCAATCTCTGGAAGGTGGCAGGTGCATTTCTCAATCCAAAGGGCACCACTTTGAAATGAAAGTGGCCTTCAGGTGTGGAGGAAAGCAGACCTGTCCTTGGCTCCTGGTGTGAGGGCTTTCTGCCAATAACCTAAAGCCAGGTCAAAGGTGCTTAGATAGTTTGCATCTCCCAGCTTATCAATGTTCTTATCAGCTCTTGGTATGGGGTGAGCATCAGTCTTGGTGACTGTAGTTCACATAAAATCTCATTTCTGGTTTTCCTCTTCTAGAGTGTGGCTTAGGCACCAGGACTACTAGGCTAGCCCAGGGACTACTTGAGGGCTCAATCACCCCCAAATCTAGCATCGTTGCAATCTCAGTCTTGATACTAGCTTTGACCTGCTCTGACAAACTGTAGAATTTACTTTTGACAGGCAAGCTTTCACCGGTGTCCACATCACGGGTACGCCATGTTGTCAGACCTAGGATCAAGGAGAACATACTGGCAAACTGGTTAAGCAGTTTATACCAGTCCTTTTACTCTTGTTCTGTCAAAGTGGTAGAGAGAACTACTCCATCCACTGGGCCATGGTGGACAGGAAGTCAGGAGACATTAGCTTTCCTCCCTTTTCGCTTCCATATGTCACAATGAGCATTGTGATATCTGCTCTTTCATGATGGAGGTTGAGCCTATTCACATGTATCACACTGTGAGTGTTTCTGGGGGTCCCTAAGTAAGTCCATTACATTTGTGACTTCGCCCTTCTTTTCCAAGATAGGGTAAGGCCCAGTCCATTTGCCTTGGAGGGTACTGGGGAACACAGGCTCTAAGACCCACACCAGTTGTTCAGGTTGGTATTCAACCATGGAGGACCTCTGGTCATACCAGTTCTTGACAAGCTCCTGGCTGACCTCCAAGTTTCTGTTTGTCTTCTTCATATACTCATCGATCCTGCAACATTGGCCTAGCACATAGTTCAAGATGGCTTGTCTGGACACTTTGTGAGATCTCTACCAACCTTCTCTCATCAAACTCAAGGGACCTGGGTGTCTAAAGAGTAGTTCAATTGGACTGAAACCTACTCCTTTCTGAGGAACCTTCCGGTATGCAAATAGCAGGCATGATAGGAGAAGATTCCACCTCCTGCTGAGTTCCCAGGCAAACTCATAATCATGCCTTTCATGGTGTTATTGAATCTGTCCAAACAACTATTTCCTTGGGGATGATGAGGAGTAGTGAACTTATAAGTCACTCTACAGTACCCCCAATTGGCTTTCAGGTAGCTAAACATGACAGTTGTGCCCATATCTGAAATAATCACCTTAGGGAGCCCAATAACCACCTTAGGGAGCCCAATGCTGATGACGCTGCCTAGAGGGGGTCTAGCAACTACAGGAACAGTAGCTGTCCTAAGGGGAATAGCTTCAGGGTATCTGGTGGCATGGTCCATTACTAGCAAGATGAAACCTATTGCCAGAGGCAGTAGCTGGGTCTAGGGGACTAACAATATTGATCCCCACCCTCTCAAAGTGAGTCCCCACTACAAGGGGAGCCTTTGGCTAGCCACCTACTGTGCCATTGGCTTGACATATGACACAGGGAGCAAGCAACAAAACTCCTTTACCTTTTCTAACATTTGGGGCCAGTGGAAGTGATTGACCAGCCTTTCCCAGGTCTTGTTCTGCCCCAGATGTCAAGCTAAGGGGATGTCATGGGCTAGGTTAAGGAAGAACTATCTGTGATGTTGGAGGACCACCACTTTCCTGGTTGCCCCTGAATTGTGATCCCTTACCTCACTGTACATGATTCCTTCCTCCCTGTAAACATTATGGGTTCTAGTGGCATCACCTTCCTCCTGTTTGAAAGTCAGCTGTCTCAGGCCCTCGAGAGTGGGACAAGTCTTTTGGCCCTAGTATTGTACTCTCTGGAGGGTCCACCCGCCCTTTATAGCTCTGCCAGGTCAGGCAGGTCTCTCAAGGAGGCAACCCCCTGTTTAGACACCAGGTCTTACCCCCGAGGGTTAGGCTCCTTCTGGGCCAGTGGAGTTTGTGAAGTGGCCTTGCCAGGCTTCTTGCCTTTCCTCTTGGAACTAAAACCGTGGGTCTTTTATTCCAAGCTCAAAGGTTCCCTGACTTTCCCTAAGACCTTTTGTGCTCTAGTGAAAACATGCCTACTTGGGGAGACCCAGCATTGCTGCATGAGTCCTTCTCTCCACCTCGGCCCAGGCAGAAGTTTCAAGGTGGTTGCCCAGCAGACACTCCACTGGAATAGCAGGGGACACAGCTACTGTCTTAGGGACAGTAACCCCTCCCAACTCAAAGTCTAGCACAGCTATGGGATGTGACTTTGTAACACTGCTATAGTCTACTGTCTGGTGCACCTCATCAGGTATGATCTGCCCAGGGGAAACCACCTCAACCATAACCATGGTGATGCTTGGTGGTTACCAACTTATTAATTGTCCGTTACAGCTAAACACAAGTTCTGGATCCCAAAGCTAGGCACCAATGTGAGGATTTGGGTGTTTTAAATAGTATGGTTGGGCAACATTATTGTGTAATACACTCGAAAAACTGCCTTGGGTCCAGTCAGGCTCATTTGAAAAACCTTTAGCTCAACACTGGGTAGCTGTGGCTTCAGGCAGAAAGAATTAAAACAAGCATTTATAATGCAACGGTTTCGCCTTTGGAAAATTTAGAGCTATTGGCAATGTAAATGACAATGCCATTTATTTATCCGTTTTCAAAACCAACACATAAATGCAAATTTTGTCATTTACAATGCCAATAGCGCAAACTTTTCCAAAGGCGAAACCGTTGCATTGTAAATGCTTGTTTGTTTTACTTGCGGCTAGCATCACATGTACGTTCTGAGAAAAGGAATGAAGTTAGTGTGAAAATGCAAAAAGAAACAAAAAAAATAGTGTCACAATCCTTTTATGCACTCTTAAAAAGCTAGATCTAGGCCCAGAGGCATTGGAGCGCTTTATGTGAGTACCAGAAAACATTACATAGGGTCATATATATATATTTTTTTTTAGTTTCATGTAGATTAAGTGATTGCCCAGAATCACAGGATGTTGAATTGACGCTAAACTTGAACCTAGTTTCCCAGTTTCGAAGTCAACTATGGCCACAACATGTCCTGGTTGACTAAAGTAATTGTCATCTGGCAGACAAAGGAGAAGCACAGAGCCTGATATCTACTTTGCTTGTATGGAGTGGAAGAGAACAAAATTAAACTGAAGAGCTCCCTTGCTGGCCCTCACCAACCTCCACCACCCATTGCTGAAGTCCTCTTCCCTGCTGCAGTACCCTGAAAAGTAAGTGCTAAAGGCTTCCCTTCAGCAGCTCTTTGCAGACATTCACACCTGGAGGGAAGGGAGGCAGGCACAGCTCACGCTGTGACAGTCGGAATGGAGCAGCCCATTGTCATTCTGCCTCGGACATTGGCCTGCTGGCATGACTTCATGGGCATGAGAGGGCCTGTTTGCTAGGGCTGTAACAACAGCTGTTGACGCTGTGCACCAGGGGTGGAGTCCATAGTAGGCCAAAAAAACAGTTCGCCAACTGGCCTCAGCCAGAGGCCCATCAGCCGATGCCAGACTGCCTGCCTTGCCAATCCGAGGCTGCTCTTAGAACTCTATCACCTCATTAAGAGACCATACTCACGAGCAGGACTTTAAGCAGGATGAAAAAACTGGGGAGTTTGCAATGGCCGATGCAATTAAAGGCGTGACTTATAAAAACATAAGCTAAAAATCTCAGGGTAGTGTGCCGCCTGACTGGTATTTTGCTTTTTCTGCATCCAGATATATGATACAACAAATAACATTATACCTACAACAAGCCAGGGCTATTGGCTTTGTCAGTGGTTTTTAGTTGCATAAGATAAATAAGCAGCAACCATGGCTTTGTTGTATATAATAATGAAATTGCTTCAGTCCTCAAATGATGAGACTGTGAAAGACTAAAAAGCGTTTCTGTGAAGTTATATCAAAGGTTTTGAGCAGTGATTCTGCAGCAGAATTAAGGTTTTTTTCATCCAGAAGGATAGGGCAAAAATGGAAAGCCAATAGGGACCTGTCTCAGCGCCCACTTTTAAGAACTGACGGTGCTGAGCACCAGAATGGCCCGGCCCACTTACAGCCCTGCCCATTAGCACTTAAAAGAAGCCCCCAACATCCTGCACTGTGAAGAGAAAAGAAAATACACACGATAAGGTGAAATGTTATGAAGTCGTTTCTACCATATTCCTAGTTTTTTCTGTTAGCAGCGGCATCAGGTCAGTACAATGTTTTAAATAAGCTGGTACCGAGTACTGGCAATTTTATTTATTGAGGGAGCGTACCTGCACTGCTGAAGAAAAACCTAATACTTTTAGTTGGAGAGTACCGGCACTTCTCAGAAACAACCAGGTACAGCACTTCTATTTTTCCATTTCAATACCTGCGCTTCTATTATTCAATTTCAAGCACTGGGTCAGTACTTAATGGTAATGCAAAATTAAAACATTGTATCCCTTTAATAAATAATTGAAGAAGGTTTGCGTTTCCAAAAATAGCCCCGTCATGAAAAAGACTCCAATTTTGAGTAAATTGCATTTTCCCCACATATTCTACTACTGTTAGAACACGCCTCCACCAAATCCTCTGAACGGAAATGAAAGGTGGTGTCAGATTAACAATGACAGTTACTTGGGGGCACGGGAAAAACCATAATTTTCAACCAAACCACCACAAACACCTGTGACCACCGCTCTGGCTGAGAGCATCACAAGGACACGGTGGTACCAGCTGACAAATGTGCACACCATTCAGCGTTACTGTACAGTCTCCTGATAGGGAAAGCCGCGCGGTTATTCCAGTACCTGTCAGCCAGCTCCAGCACCTCTTGCACATTGCCGGTGCAGACGCGGATGCTGCCAGTGTACATGTACTGGATGACGGCCTCAACTGTCTCCATGTCGGGGCCAGTCTCGGAGCTACATTTGCGCATCTCCACGCGGCCGGAACGCGCCTCCTGGAAGTGGCCAGACAGCAGCGGGCTGAAGTAGTCCGTGGCTGCGGCAAGTACGGACCGGTGCGCCCGAAACTCGCGACTCTCTTTTCCAAAGACCAGCGTCACGTCGCAGAAGAGCCCCTGACGCCGCTGCTCATTCTGCCGTGCCGAGAGCTCGCAAACAAAACAGGTGATGGACCTAATGTGGATCAATGTCACACATTCACCCCAGTCCGAAGATCTGGGCCCAAATCCATCGTTTTTTTGCACTCCACACCACCCTGGGTTAGACAATGGCGATATGCAAATCAGCTCTGACCCTGTGCCCCATGGGAACAGTCCAGTCCGAACTACAAAAGCCATGTCCTTCCCAGAACGGAATCAAGCATCCGAGGACCGGACCGGTTTCGAGGTAACACCTCTCATCAGCCCGGCTAGCTTGACTCCAGTGGTGTGGAGTGCCTGGGACCCACGTCTGAGCATCCCCAGCGCACTTAGGGCGGAATTTGCAAACAAAACAGGTGATGGACCGAATGTGGATCAATGTCACACATTCACCCCAGTCCGAAGATCTGGGCCCAAATCCATCGTTTTTTTGCACTCCACACCACCCTGGGTTAGACAATGGCGATAAGCAAATCAGCTCTGACCCTGTGCCCCATGGGAACAGTCTAGTCCGAACTACAAAAGCCATGTCCTTCCGAGAGCTCAGCGCAATGCCGGGGGTAGCGCAGTTCCTCCGCCGTCAGACACAGAGACTTAAGTAGACACACAAAAGACTCAGGTATGATTAAAAGCCATTTTGAACTCGTAACCTCCCATGGCTTTCTTAATTGACACTGTCAGCAGACTGCCTTGATTCGAATGATTGCACAAATGCACACGATAGTGTGAATGTGATTGAAAGCACAGGGCCTCAATGGACCCTGCTCTATCAAACACAGGATGGTGAGCATACGGACATTATGCAAATGAGCCTTGCTGAATAGTTCAGCTGGGGCTCAGATCAGGGCTTGAGAACAAAAAGAGTTATGGTACATAATTACCATTTTTAAGAAGTGGGGTTCTGCTGCATCAGAATAAAACGGTAAAGCAAGCACAACCCTACCACACTTTTACAGATTATTTGTGTGTTTGGTTAGGGGTCTGTACATCTTTCTCTGTACACTATAAAGTGTGTGTTAGTGGTGAGACGTTTGTCACTATTTGTGTTTTTTCACATCACTATTCTCACGTCTGCACTATTATTTTCTTCTAGTGCACTTTTGTCTTTTCACATAGAGAGAGTGGCCAATGATGAGAAGTGGGTATACCGGCAATTACTAACCGGGAACCCCCTCGGGTGGTGCTACCGTGAGGTACTCTCTCTATCTCTCACACTTTTTTGGTGGATGAAGTAATTGTGGTCCTGTGTGATTTTTAGTATTTGCACACATCCTAACCATTGGATTTATGTCATTGACAAATCCCTGGGGATACTAATGAGAAGGGGTCCCCATCCCTGGTGGTTTTTTATGTAGATGTGTACACATATAGGTGAGGCCCTAATTGTTTAAAAGCTCAGATCAGGGTAACAGAAGCGGTCCCTTGGGTGCCAGAGACACCTTCCACTCCTGCTCACCAGCACTCCAAGCCAATGAGCCTACCCTTTTATGAGTACCCGTACTCTCCTTGGCAGCAGAGGCGTATTGGTACTCAGAGTGATAAAGCTAAGAAGTGCTGGTACTTAATACTGGTGAGTACCGGCCAATTTAAAGCACTGCCCCACACAGTGATCTGCCAGACTAGTCCATCGGGCACTGCCCGATTGCCCTATTGACCAGTCCGACCCTGACTGACCTATAACATATGGTTTACTGCCACACCAATCACTTAGACCAACTTATCTACCCAGCAAAACATTCCACTTAACACAGTGCTTGGATCCATCACACAACTATCCTCCACCACACCACGGTTAGACACTATAGCACTCACATGCACCACAACAATCTCCACCTTCATATATTTTATCTACTCGACACCACTCCACTGAATCACACAACTGAACGCTTCAACACGTCTGGTGTTCTGTTATTTATACTTCATATATAGCTCAAATCACCAATAGGTATCTTGGCGCTACTGGATAGTAACAGACATCTACCAACAGAGGTCACCATTAGAAGAGGGAGGCTTTCACTCATTTCCTGTATTGGCTGTAGTTCAGACAGACAGGAAAGTGCATAGGAAGCCCATTCCAATAGACAGGGGCCAGGTAAGCCTTACCTGCATCGCACTGCTAAGCTTCACCATTCACCTGAACAAAATGCTTAAGTTCACTTCACCACTCACGTGCAACACACGGCTAAAATGCCCCACAGCACTCACCTGCGTCACACTGCTCATCTCTACCACACCACTCAGCTGAATCACAAAGCTAAGCTCTCACCCATGCATCACCTGCATCACTCTGCTCAACTCCACCACATCACTCCGCTTCACACAGCTCAACTGACCACCATACCTCACACCGCTCAAATCAATCTGCATGACAGTGCTCAAAAGCGCCACACCACTCAACTGCATCAAGCAGCTCTACACCACCAGACAATTACCCTGCAGCACACACCTCATCCCCACCACTCACCTGCATCACAGTGCTCAACACCACCACACAACTACCCTGCAGCACACACCTTAACCCCACCACATCAGTCACCTGCATCACGCTACTCAACACCACCACACCACTACTCTTCAGCACACAGTTCAACCCCACAACACCACTCACATGCATCACAGTGCTCAAATATACAGACCAGTCACCTGCATCACACTGTTCTACGTCATCATCCTACTCACCTACATACCACTGCTCAACTCACCCTCGTACCTCGCCTGCATCACACTGCTCAACACCACAACAGCACTCTCCTGCGTCACAAATCTCAACGCTCCACTACACCTGACCTGCACCACTCTACTCGGCTCTACTGCGCCAAACTCCGCACCACACACTTTCTTACGCCACACGAATATTGCTCACCTTTATTTAGTACACCGTTCACCCCCACAGCTCTAACGGAGACAGCCCTCAACTCTACATCTCTTATTTCTACCACGCGACACCTCTGCGCCAAAGAGGTGACCTTCACAGCACTGCGCCCTAACTCTTGCATCTACAACTTTCCTTTTCCATATAACATCCCCAGAAAAGTCGCACGCATCACAACGCTTCCCTGCTACACAACACTCACCTGGGCTTAGTGCTCTACGGAGCGGCGCTCACCTGGACCCACTGTCGGTCCTGTCGCAGAGAGAGAAAGAGAATGGAGGGGGCGGCATAGAGAGTATCGCAGAAGGAGTGTGGGGGGGTGAACTGCCGCTGGAGGGTAAGGGGGCGACTGCTGGCAGTGCTCTGCAAGAAAAGAGAGGAATGACAGCCCCTACAAGTGAGTGAGCGAGGGGTGACAGCCACACCAAGGGGAGAGAGACTGACAGCTGCTGCAGAGGGAGAGGTGAGGGAAGCACCTGCAGTGGGAGAGGGGGAGTAAAAGTCCCAGTGGCGAGAGAGGCCGGTTGAAAGCCGCTGTAGGAGCAGAGGGGTGGCAGCCCTCACAGTAAGAGGCAGGGTGCCGGGAGCTCTTGATGGCGGAGGGTAACTGGTGTCAGCCAGCTCTTGCCGCAGAGGAGGGGGCAGCATCAGCCCCTGCAGGAGAAGGAGGGGGTGGGGAACTACAGCCGTCTCCAGGCTGAAACTTCCTGTACCCGGAAAGGAAAGACACCCCTAAAAGTAAAACGCGTGTCCCTGGGATCATGCGCTCTTCAGACGGCTCTCTCCACAAATTCTCCCCCCCCCCCCGGTTGCCGCGCTTCCGCTCCCCTCCTCGCTGTGATCGTTGTACTGCAATTACTCCCGGCTCAGTCAATGGATTCTCTCCCCCGTCTGGCACTCTCTTACCCTCCACCTCCAAGCCTTTGTTTTTCGGTCTCTATCCCCGTCTCTTGAAACCTCTATACTGGATGACGGCCTCAACTGTCTCCATGTCGGGGCCAGTCTCGGAGCTACATTTGCGCATCTCCACGCGGCCGGAACGCGCCTCCTGGAAGTGGCCAGACAGCAGCGGGCTGAAGTAGTCCGTGGCTGCGGCAAGTACGGAATGGTGCGCCCGAAACTCGCGACTCTCTTTTCCAAAGGCCAGCGTCACGTCGCAGAAGAGCCCCTGACGCCGCTGCTCATTCTGCCTCGGCCTCCGCCCCGCCCTGGGCTTCCGCCTCCTCGTCCATGGAGGCCCTAACTTGGCCTTCGACGGCCCCCGGTCCGGGACTCTGTGGCTTCGGGGAGCCTGTCGCCATCTTTGCTATCCTGTCAAAGCTCTGCACCGCCCAGCAACGGCGGGTGCCAAGGAAGTGATGTCAGGACGTTACGTGCAGTGACGGGCTGAAGGCCAAACACAAGTTGAAGTGTCATAGGGTGACCAGGTACAACAAGTCAGGTCCCGGGCCGGCAGCCAATCACAGCACGGCCCGGGAAATGACGTCACGGAGGTGTCCCGGGCCGGCAGCCAATCACAGCGCGGCCCGGGACAAAGGGGCGGGACTTAAAAAAAGCCCGAGAAACGCCCCCGAATCGCGTTTTCCCGGGAAAGCGTGATTGACAGCCTCTGTCTCCCAATGGCTAGCCTCCATTTATGGAGCTAGCCAATGGGAAACAGAGGCGGTCCGAACATCCCTACTGTAGACAAAAGTTTTCGATCTGGGAGGGGCACTGCGTGCCCCTCGCCAGGTCGAAATCTAAAAAGGAACTAGTGTAAAGCATTTAGAAGCACCAAACGATAAGAAAGTCACACACTACGAAAGAAATCCGACACCAATTTATAAAAATAGATATTTTCATGAATTTTTATAGTCACTGTTGAACAAAATTCACTGGAGGGTCCAGAGATATAGATTTTCCAAGGAATTATGAATCTCAGTACTTTTATGCACAACCGCAAACAAGCCTTAGGAACTGTAAAGTTTGGAAACTTTTGAAAAGTTTGTAAAAGTAGTGTTTGGCTACTCCAGCCCAACTAGGATGACCAAATTTGACAGGGAGAAGGTTAGGGGAGCCACTAAGGAAGGAGAATTTGGACAGTTACCTGATCACCAAAGTGTTTTCCAGTCCAGTTCTGAACTTTACATTATGACTGCTGTAGGCTTTAATGAAGTGGTCCTGATGCTGAGGATGCATGAGATGGAGGATGCTCAGGGTGCTGTGCGGTCGATAGGAATGTCTTTGCGGGTACTATTCAGTCCATGGGTCCGGTGGGGCGACTTTGGCCACAGAGGTTGGGGGTCCCTCGAAGTCCTCTTTGAACCAGTAATAGGCCAGCTGCTGCTGGGCTATGGGTCTCCAACCACACCAGTCATAGTTGTATACTTTTGTGGAGGCTGGTGTCCCTCAGCGATCAATCTGACTCAGATGACACTCCCGGGTCCAGCAGACCTGGGTGTAACTTTTGTCCATTAAGGATAAGTTTCCGGGGGGGTGGTTGGGGGGGCAGTGGCAACTCTACAGAAGTGTCTCCTGACTTGACGAGCTGGGCTACCTCAGCTCTGATGTCCCATGTGCTGGTTTGAAATGGTCAGCCCAGTGACCCTTGGTGTCACTACTTGAGTCTGGGCTCAGGAGTGTCTTTTCCATGAGCAAGGAGCCATAGGCTCAGTCCTCTCTTCGCTAACCTAGGGTTCGACAGGTGCCATCCAGCAGATGATGCAGACTCTTTTTGCCAGGTCCAGGGGTCAGCAGGGCAGTCCTTTGGTTCTTTCTCCAGTTTCGTAGTGATCTGAGGTTCAGGGTGAAAAGGGTGCCATATTTATGCCCAGAAAGTGCCCTGGGGGGATAATGTGGGCACTAGAAAAAGGGCAACCAGGATCCCTTCTGCCCTGTGACGACTTCCGGCTACGTGTAACACCTAGCAATCCCAGGGTGCACTATTTGGTCCACTCCCTAGATGTCTGAACCTTATCTTGGATGTTAGAAACTTGGTAGCCCACCCCAGAGGGGTGGCTACTTGTGGGCTACACACCCACATGAACACTGCTTTGGACACTGATCTCCCCTCTCTGTTCTCGCCACCAGCCTGTCTAACTGTACAAAGGGGTAACCCCTCAGGAGTGTGATGGCCATTTGCCCACCAAAGTCGGCTTCACCTTTGAAGCTCGCCTTGTTAGCCAACAGGCTGAGTGGCTTCTTGCAGGCGGGAGGGAACACCTCTCCATGTAGCAGCCTTCTACTGTTCCTAAGCCTGGGATTCACTTACCCTACTACCTTGGAGGGCAGAAGGCTGTCTAGTGGCCAACAGCTGTGTGAGGCCACTAGACAACCGGGGCAACAGAGCGGCAACTTTCTAGAAGTTTCCTTTCAGTAAAATTGGCATTAAATTCGAAGTGGGCATCAAGTCGGGTATAATGCCAAGATTAATCTGATACCACAAAATACTAATTTAAGTAGTCCCATTCAGAAGTTAGCTAGGCTGACAGGTCAGCCGGTAACTCTGTGTTAGCCAATGGTGCTACTAACTCTTTAACAGCAAAAAATGGCATTTTTGAAGTTTTACTGTTAGGGCAGATTGAAAATATATGTCCTACTTAATAATATACAGCTCCCTGCCTTAGGACTCAGTAGGCCTTCCTTAGGGAGACCTACATATATAGTTAAAGGAAGTGGGCCTTTTCTCATTGGTTTACATGGCAAAGTTGAACTGGCAGTTTTAAAACTGCTCTTCCAGGCTGCATTGACAGGCTGGAAGCCATTTTGGAATCTGTCACTCTTAGGATGGCACGACCAGTGCTGGAGCCCTGGGTGCACACTCTGGGTTACATGCTCTGGGTACTCTGGGTAATACAGATTAAGGGACTTATAAGGATAGTCTGTTCAACATACCTTTTGTAATGGTTTCGGACACTGGCTCTGAAGTCTGGTTAGCAGGCCTCAGTACATTCTCAGAGTCGAAAAACCAGAAGCATCAGTCCAAAAGTTGTGCTGGTGATCATGCAAAAAGAGGTGTTTCCACACACACCTGTTCTCTATATGCCAGGCAAGCTTTCCTAGTCTGTACTTGTTCTGTGCAAGGAGACCTTGGACTGCTGTTGCAAGCGTTGTGCATGTTCTTTTAGTACGAGGGCATCTGTCACCAATGCTGAACATATTGTATTCCATGTTTGAGAAACATTTGTATTGCTGTTGCTTATACTGTACCTGTTTTGTGACTCAGTAAAGCTTGTGGCACTAATGTCCTCACTGTGACTAATTTATTTATGCTAATGAACTTCAAAGACCTTTTCCCTACACAAAAGTCCATTGGTTCTGCCAGTTGATTTGTTTTAATATAATGCTTGCTCCCACAGTTCATTCTGTTTCATATGTTGTAAGGAAACAAAGGTGTTACTATTACCCAAATCACAGTACTTCTTTTTTTGTGCTTGGAAAAGATGAAGGCTAGAGTTGGCCCACTGGCAATTTAAAGCTTTAACTTTCAGGTCACACATTGATGTCTGCAGTGAATTATTTTACTATTGCAATATCTAGTGTCTTGTTCTGTTCCTCAAGTCATTAAGGCTTTTGGTTAAGAAGCAGAGCCCATAGTGCAACTGCAACACAGACTGCATTCATTTTAATATAGCTCAATACACCATGCACCAAGCCTCTGAAGAAAGCAGCCCATTACACTGAAAATATCTTTGGTGTTATGTTTGCGTAAACATGACTTGCCCTGTAGACTTTGCTGCTCCAGTGCCAGTAATGTACAATCATAGCAATGGAGGAAATGGGGGGAAGGGGGAAGATGGATGGAGAGGTAGAGCGATGGCGTGGTAGATGGATGGAGTGAGTGTCAGAGGGTTTAAAACCCACTCCTCAACACTAGAGGGAAGAAGTAGGCTGGGGAGCGGGGCTGTTTCCATGCAGTCACCTATTGTTCTCCCTTCAATCTATTTTGTACCATTCATAGGTATTACACAATAAAGTTCCTGAATTTCTCCAAAATATACTCCCAAACTAAGAATTTACATTCCAGACATGCACTACGATTAATCATTCCACCTTACCAAAATAAAGAAGTCTGCAGCACTATATTCTCTGTACAGGCTGACAAATTATTCAATTCCCTCCTAGAAAATATAAGAGCTACTAGAAAACATCTTCGATTTAGAAGAATGGTTCTAGCTGAGCATCATGGATTTACTGGTTCACCATCTTCTTCAAAACGGGACACATGACAAAAATAAAGCCTGCACTGTCCATAAACAGAAGCTCCTGCCAACTAGTTAAGAACACACACAAACTCAATCAATAATACCTGCCCACTGATTTTCTTTTCATTCAGCCCCTGTATAATTACAAATACGATAAAAAAGTACTATGAAACACGCAAATACCCAGATGTTTTCTACTTTACCTGCTGAAGATTACATGAAACCCAACAAACGTACTCCCTTTAAGTTGCATAATACATGCACAAAACAAAAAGGACTTTAATTTATGATAACAAATCTCTACAATCCTCTTTGTGCTCTAGTCACCTAATCTGACTCACTTTCCCAACTGGATGTCCTTATTCAACACCTACAGAAAGCTGCATGTCCTCTGGCTTGCTTTTCTATATGTTCCTTTGTGAATTGCACTGTTGTAATTTAGCAGCGAGTAAGTTAAGCATTAGCAGAAAACATCTTGAATTTAGAAACTATCTTGTCTGTTGTGTGGAATCCATTTTGTATTTTGCTCACTTTGCCACTGGATTCAAGCAAGCCTGGCTGAAGATGGCTGTTATGACAGAAACCGGTCCTAGGAAGCTTGTTTCCGGTCCAGGGAAGGCATGGCTTGGCAGTTCGGGCTGGACTGTTCCCATGAGGCACAGAGTCAGACTTATTTGCATATAGCCATGTCTGAACTGGGGTGGCAGAGTGGGCTAAAGAACGGTGATGGATTAAACACAGATCTGTTGACTAGGTGTGAGTGTTTGATTGGTTCAGATGCTCTGTCCATCCCCACCCCCTTTTGTACCGCTTTGTTCGCCATAAGTTGGCAGGGTATGCTCAGACGTGAATCCCTTGCTCACTTTGCCACTGGATTCAAGTAAGCCTGGTGAAGACGGCTGTAATGCCAGAAACCCTTCCTTGTTTCCGGTCCAGGGAAGGCATGGCTTGGCAGTTCGGGCTGGACTGTTCCCATGAGGCACAGGGTCAGACTGATTTGCATATGGCCATGTCTGAACTGGGGTGGCAGAGTGGGCTAAAGAATGGTGATGGATTAAACCCAGATGTGTTGACTGGGTGTGAGTGTTTGATTGGTTCAGATTCTGCGTCCATCACCACCCCCTTTTGTACCATTTTGTATTTCAGGCAGCCATTTTGTTTGCCATGTGCTCACCATGTGCTCTGTCCTACCTCCCTGTTAACTGCTCTTGAAATCTGCCTAGAGATGAGATATATTTAGCCTCTTCTTCTTCACACTTGCTCAGTTGAGCTTACAGCTGTCCTGAACTTGTAACTGTCAGGATGTGTCCATCAGAATTAGCTAACTAACAGCCCCTCCCACTTGTTGCCAGCACACTCTCTGTATGACCTTGTATGTATTTGAAACCAGCATTCTGTAATTGTACTGCCTTCATTTGAGCCCCTGTGTGGGTATAAAAGAACCAAGCTCCTTCCAGTCAGTGTGCTACTTCATGCATTACCGAAGGGTGCTCTGTGAATGTAGTTCCACCTCATGAGGTTTAATAAACTCTGTCTTTTCTATTCCAGTTTCTATGCCAACTTCTTCCTATTGGTCTGAGGACTCTGTGCAGAAAAGGGCGAATCCCTTGCACTGGTAGGCCTTGCTGAGGCTAACCACCACAGCACTTTCTCGCCCCATAGCCCAAAACACCTTCCTTCTCAAAAACGAGTAATCACTTGCCTGCAATCTATCCATTTTCTATGCATTATACACCCCATCTATACATCCCACCAATCATTTACATGGCCTAACATAGTCAACATCCCCACTAGCTAGGACATCGAACTCCCTCTGATTCCACCACAAACAAACTATAATAATGCCATGTAAGTGTTTCTTGTAAGAACAGAAGAATAAACTCACTAAAGAAAACCACAAAATTAATCACCAACCTTGGATTTTGAAGCAGCATGCTACTCACCTAAATTGCTTTTATGGCTTGTCAGAGGTAGTAAGCGCTAAAGAATTTGGATTACAATAAAAATACCATAAATTTGCCTCCTGCTAGGAGGGTAACACTCATGAAACATTGAATAGGGAAGTAGCCACAAGGATGCCACATAAGTAGGAATGAGTGAAAAAAATATACATACTCTAGGTCAAAGGTCTTCAAACTTTTTAGTGCCGAGACCCCCCTTTCAACATTTTCAGTCGTAAGGACCCCCTCATGACAAACATATCTAAACCTGTAGGCGGGGCTACTAAAATTAAGAGGCAGGTGAGGACCAAATTACATGACAGGCTTGCCTAAATTGTGTGGGACGAAAATGTAAATAATGTTATGTGATGCCAGTTATTTTGGGATACAATTGCTTCATTATTTTTAAATTTTTTGCTCACGGTAACACTGCGGAAAGATTTCACCCCATCAGTACCAGTTTATAACCAAAATAGAGCAATTAACATCAGAAAGATGTCTAGTCAACCTTTGTGATGGGCCTTCCACTCGGCAGGAATACTTGCTGCCACATTAGAAGCTCTCCTGGCCCTGGTCGGGAACAGCAGGGGTCCCTTAAAACCCTGGCGGTCTTGTGCAGAGTTAGGCAATTTACCTATGCCGCTTTCCTCTCACTCCTCCCTTCCTCTCCTCTCCCAATCCCGGATCCCTCTCTCACTTTGCAGGCCCTTTTCTTTCACCCCTTTTTACAACTTCTGAACTCTCCCCATTCAACTTCTCACTTCACCCATAATCACCTCTTACCATTCTGTCTTTTCACTGCCCTCATCTCTAACAGTCTCTCACATTTATCTCATGGCCCCTCTGGCCACTTCACCTCCCGTTTTTTCATTCACCTTAAGTCTCTCCATTCAAATTGTTGTCTAATTATAGCTTACACCTCTCCAGTTCCTCATTCATCTTTCACATCTCTCCTTTGTTCTTCCACACCTTCTTGAGCCAATGTCCCTCTCCCCTGTTACCTCAACATCAGTGCTTAATTTGAGCAGGTGGTTTCCGGTGCTCCACACTAGCACCTAACTGTGCACACTGGCACTATGACCGTCTGCCACATGGTGGCTCTGTCTGTGTAATTTAGAGATGAGCAGATCAGTTGTTTATTAATTCAATATACATTAAAAACAATAAACTCCTGACATCCAAGCCATTCTTATAGCTTTGGGGGCTTGAAATAGTCACACTTGTACAAGTGTTATGGTTGGTAGTTGCTTAGGTATTGTCATTGGCAGCAAGGGCAAGGCAATGGGTGGGTGGTTAAACTCGAGCTGAGACACACTACGGAGGAGGAGGGGGGCTGAATCCCTTGTAGTCCTATGGGCCTGGGCAGAAGTGTGTCCGGGAATGCGCGACCCCCTTTCCATCACTTCACGGCCCCCCCTGGGGGTTGCGCCCCTCACTTTGAAGACCCCTGCCTTAGAAGGAGGAATTACCGTCTGTATCTGTACAATCCGTCCCTAGTCCACTGATTCGTCATCATAATAACATCCTGCTAATTCACCCTGGGACTCCACCTGCTTTTGATGAGAGATTTGCGAAGTTACTGGGGATCTTGTCATTCCAATGGGGCGGGCGATTCCCATTACCTTCCCTATGAACATTAAAAGGCCACTCAGAATGATGTCCTCTGCAATTACAAAACAGCCTAGATAATATGTGGGTAAAATTCCTTATATTACAGCTTTTGTCTGGAAATCTAAGGAGATAATGCAGTTTATATTCGGTTAATCATGGCTCACAATAATATTTATTACACAGTGGATAAGGGACATGTTGGGGGCCCATGAGATTCTGGAATGTGGGTGATCTTAGTCCTATAATAGTCCTTAATAGCACAGTTTCTGATGTTTATTATGTCCCTATGGTGCTAGCTGGCAATAAATGTTACCCAACTCATTTTATCCTTACTGAGGTGGATCCACCGGGATTCAAACCTATAACGTTTGGATACAGGCAGATCCCCAGAGTTGAGGCAGTGGTCCACTTAGCTGTCTTGGCAGACAGGGATTGTGATCATGCATTGCTAGGCAGTAGTCACACCAATAAAAAGGGTTTGCGCTTGTAATCATGCTCTTATAAGAATTATGCAGATTGTGGTACTCCTGGCAGACAGCTTCTCTGCCAAAATGTCTACCCTATCATACAGCTATCTTGGCAGGCATCATGCCCCCATCAGACAGGTGCAGTGCCAGTGATTACACCCTTATAACATTAACATTGTGTCGGTCACCAGGTCCCCTCAGTATTAACTGCTTGCAGACTGCTATGCAATGAACTTTTTTTCTTAGCACTTTGCAATTTTTACAAAACAGAAACAAAATACCTTGTTTTCGTCCTGTAATAATGTTTATTTCTGTATGCATATGGAAAGCCAGTCACCTAAATTATGGCTAAGATGCACTGCTGGGGGATAAGCTTCTGTTAGTGTGGTAGCGGTGTGATTAAAGGCAGCAAGGGGCCAATGAATAAAGATGTACCGGTGGTACTCCCTCACATTTAACAATGCTCAGATGTTGACTTGCTAGGATACCTACAGGCAATGCAATGCAGGCTATATTGAAAAGTTCCTTTAATTCAAAGGAGCGTCATCAAATGTGCATTGTTTCTGTAGATACCATTTCCATTTTACTCAAAAATATGTATTTTTACTTCTGGTTGGAGGGGAATAGAGGAGACTGCTGGTTTAAAGTTACACCCATGAAACCTTTTGTCAACAACCTTCAATAACTTCTCTAATTTTGAAAATTGCTTAAATTTGTTTTTTGCAGTTAGAGCACCCTGCACTCGTCTTTGACAACAGCTGTATCTCGGTTCTTCTATGAATAATAATCCTCTGCCAAAGCCTCTCCAGTTCTGTACCCGAGTTTGCTTCCACCATATGTGTTTGAAATAAGTCCTCTTGTGCTGAGCCACAAATGGTCTTTAAAGACCTGTGAAAAACTCAGGCGTGCCGTGCTGTGCGGAGCCCACAGCAGCTCGAGCTGAGACACACTACGGTGGAGGAGGGGGCTGCATCCATTGTAGTCTAATGGGCCTGGGCAGAAGTGTGACCGGAAATGTGCGACCCCCTTTCCATCACTTCACGACCCCCTCTGGGGGTCGCGCCCCACACTTTGAAGACCCCTGCTCCAAGTCAATAGTTCTAAACCTGTGGTCCGAGAATCCCTGGGGGTCTACAAGGTGTACTCAGGGGGTTTGCTAATGTATTACCAAATTAAATAATATTAAAAATAATATATTACAATTAATAAAGTATAATCAAATGAAGCAGAATTGGAAATGTGAAAGCTTTTTCTATATTTGAATATGAATTTAACAAAAAAAATCTATATTTCAGCATTTGCAAGGTGTATACTTGTTTTTGTATTTTTGAGTATTGTTTTGAGTTTCACATCACAAAAATTGCTTATGCAGGTGGTCCCCAACTTCCAATAATGACACAGGGGGGGATCCCCAGATTCCAATGATGATTGAGTGGGGGTTCACAGAAATCAAAAAAAGTTTTAAAAAATACTGCTCTAGGTGCAGGGCCAGCTTTAGCACTGGGGGCACCAAGTGCAACAATTGTTTTGGGGCGTCCCCACCCAATCGCCACCTTCTCCACGAATTCACTTGCAACCACCCTCCACCAGTGCCCCTTAACTCTCCATAGCCCCTCGCCAATATACATTTCATTTGTTTTAAAGCGCTGGTTGAGGTTAGCTTTACTAATAAGAATGCATTTCTAATTAAACAAACCCTTTTCAGCAACATTAGGAATAGATAATGAAACACTGGGGAAACAATATAACGTCCTAACCTTTACCATGCAGTTTGCATGCAGCTATGTGATGACAGTTGATAAGTCACTGTGCTATATCAGGATTGTAAATTATGAACTGCAAATAACAAGAGGATCTCTGTGAAAAATGCAGTAACCTACTGAGCTATCCACAAATAATACAGTTCTGTGATCTGCACGGTACACATTCTTTCTCTTCTACTTTATGATGAGTCAAACTGACACTAGATAAAACTCCCATCTGTCTCCAGCAGGAACACTAATCCCCGGGTGTATCTTGACATTTTTATTGTTGCCTGAACTCTACTGGACACACAGAAAACTCTGCAGCAGGTACTCATAACCCATACGTTTTTTCTAAACACAGTGTTATCCCAAGGACAGTGCCAGGTGCGGATGCACCGGTCACACTGCCTTGAAGCCAGCCATGTCTGTGTGGCCAAAATGTCTTGAATGGTAATATGAGACAGAAGTAGCTTTCCCAACTGTAATGGTTTGACGATGTCCCTAGAAGCACCCACAACGCCCGTTCATCAAAATGTAGTGCAATAATTTAACAATAAAAAGAAGCACAAAGTAAGAGTAAAACAGATATCTAATGGTGAAGTTCTGCCTGCGGAACAGGAGATGCAAGAGAGCTCTAATCTCAGCTACATCAATTTACCTTGCGAAATTACTTGGGAAATCACTTCAGATTTTTTTTTTTTTTTTTTTTTTTTCCTTTTAAATATTTTTATTATTTTCACCTGGTATTAAGTTACAAAAAGCAATCAAATATTATTTCAGATTAAACAAGTTTGTCACATACAGACATGATCAGCTCCCAACTTATAAAAAAAAAAAAAAAAGAAATGGAAAACATAAATTAGGAAAAATCATTAATGTACACAAATCGAGACTTAATGTCAATTCAGTTCAATTCAGTTCAGTTCTAGTATCCCCCATATTTTCTCGTATTTCTGCAATGATTTGACACCTCTAAGTTCTGCCAATGTACATTCCATGGTGTTGATTTCGTTAACTAAGTACCACCATTCCAAGGCATTAGGTGGATTAGGACTGACCCAAGCTCTAGCTAGAGTTAATTTAGCGCAGGATAGTAGGATAGATAATAGTACGGGATGTGGTTGATTTGTAGTGTATAAACCTAATATTACCATAGGGGCTGTTATTGATGTACTGGTAACGTTTTTTATAGCTAAAATTTTCCCCACTTCTTCCCAGAACTTCCCGAGTTTTGGACATGTGAACAGCATATGTATTAGATCTGCTGCATATTCGTCACATTTTGGACACTTGGTTTTTTCACCCAGAATATTATTTGAGGCCCATTTAGAAATCTTTTCTGGTGTGTAGTATAGCATATATATGGTTCTATATTGCTGTAGACGCAGACTAGAAGATCTTACATGGTGATGAATGTCAGTGTACGCATCGGTTATCTGTTTTCCTGTTATATTAATACCTAGTTTTGCATTCCATTTAATTGCTATTATTTCGTTATCGTTCATTCTTAAATCTGTCAATATCTTATATGCCGAACTAATTATTGATTTCTCCTTTTTTGAGTTTAGGATATCCCAGATGCCCCCGCTCGATAAGACTTTGATTTTATTCTTCCGCACTAGAAAATCATAAATTTGCCTATATTTAAACTCGTGTGTGTCTGGTAATCCATATATTTGTTTTAAGGTGCGGAAATCCATCATGCCTTGAGTAGTAAATAAGTCCCCTAGTACCTTGATTCCTTTCGATTGCCATCTTCGGGATTCCCCGTCACTAAATATGCTAGGTAGTCCAGGATTATCCCATAAGGTTAGTTGAGTGTGATATATATTGCTTTTGCAACGTATTTGTATATCTTTCCATATCTTTACTAAGTCCCGTGCTGTCTTAAATTTTACCCTTTTGTAGAAGTTCGGGTCAGTAATAAGAAGTAGAAACTGTTTAGAATCTTCTTTTAAAAGTAAATGGTGGTAAAAAAGCAGATTCTCTGAATCTAATAAGGATCTAATACGCCTTATAAATGAGTCCCAAAAATAAAGTTTTAAATCAGGAAAATTGAGACCGCCTGATCCGATTTGGTTTTTTAACATCTTTAGCGATCTCCTAGCTCTCTTATAACCCCAGATAAAGTTGCAAAAAACGCTATCTAATTGCTTGAAGAAAAACCTATTTTGCGCCAGAGGAATTGATCTGAATAGGTATAAATATTTGGGTATTATTTTCATTTTTATTAAATTTATTCTGCCAATTAAGTTTAATGGAAGTCGGTGCCATTTTATTAGGTTCGAAGTGGTGGTTTTCATTAATTTATTATAATTGATCTTATTTATCTCTTTGATATTTGAGGTGATTTGTACTCCTAAATATGTCGCGGTCTTACAGATTTCAGGCATTGTTTGGGGGGGAACAAAGTTAGCTATTATTTGAGTTTTGTGAGTGTTTAATTTGTAACCAGATACATTACCAAATTTGGATGCTTCTATATTAATTGTTTTCAAAGAATCGATAACCTCAGTATAATAAATGGCTATGTCGTCCGCATATGCGGTTATTTTTAGGCTCTGCCTGTCTGTTTTGAAGGGTGTTATTTCTGGTTGATTATCCAATGCCTTTAAAAAAGGTTCTAATGATAAGGCAAATAATAAAGGAGATAAGGGGCACCCTTGACGTGTGCCTCTCCGAATTGTAAAGTAGTTTGATGTGAGGCCGCCATAGCTGATATATGCAGACGGATTATCATAAAGTGCCTGAATCCCATTTAAAAAGTTTCCGCTGAACCCCATATGTCCCATTGTATTCCATAAATAATCCCACCCCACCCGGTCAAATGCTTTTTCAGCGTCGAGCATTATCATTGCTAAGGGAGTGGACTCTATTTCAGCTATGTCAAAAGCTGTTATTGCCGTGTTTACGTGAGCTGATGTGTCCCTCCCCATCACAAATCCGTGTTGTTGCGTACTTACTATTTTAGGCAAAAGCGGTGCTAGTCTTCTTGCTAAGCATTTTGCGAATATCTTTGCGTCGGCGTTAATTAAAGATATAGGTCTGTATGAACCCATCTCCTCTTTGGGTTTACCTTTTTTGTGGAAAAAGATAATTTTCGCCTTGTTCCAAGAACTCGGAGCGGACCCTGTTCTGCTTATATGGTTGGTTACTTCTACAAGAAGGGGTGTTAGCTCTTCCATACATATTTTATATAATTCCAGAGGAATAGTGTCTTCCCCAGCAGCTTTGCCTGATGGTAATGATTTTATAGCTTCTCTAAGTTCTTGTCTGGTTATTTCTAGAGCCACGCTTTCTGCTTCATAGGTTGTAATTTTATTCGTAAAGTTCTCTTTTAGATAGTTATCAATTGTTTCTCTATTAGGAGTATTTTCCGGAGTATATAAAATTTCGTAATATTTGGCAAACTGTTGTATTATGTTGTCTGTCTGATTATATCTTTTGTTGTCAACTCCTATAATTTGTGTGATCGTGGATTCTGCTCTATCCTCTGCTGCCTTAAATGCTAAGATTTTGCCAATTTTGTCACCCCCTTCATATTGTGCGAATTTATATTTGTGAATCTGTGCGCTTCTTTTTTTAATCAAAGTTTCTTTGGTCTTACATTTTAACCAACTAAGATTGGCATTGATAGCCAAAGTTGGAAGGTTTCCTCTTAAAGCCTCCACTAGTTTCGCCTCTTCTACAGCTATATCCGATGTCAGGGTTAAATTATATTTACGTCTTTCTTGATTTTATTTTAAGACATATGTCTGTACGAACCCTCTAATACTGGCTTTACATGTGTCCCAGACTGTTAAACAGGAGGCAGTATTTCTATTAAAAGTCAGAAATTCTATAATATGTTGCTTCAGTTGCGACGTAAAAATCGTATTCGAAATTAAATTCCTTGGAAACGTAAAGGCTCTAGGGGGATTGCGTTTTTGAAGGGTAGTTAGTTCCACCATTATGGGGTTGTGGTCAGATGTGATACGTGGGTATATGACCATTGTCGTGATGGAGCTCATCAAAGAGTCTGAAATTAAAGCCATATCTATACGTGAGCATAGCTTGTGGGGAGCAGAATAGTAAGTGTATCCTGGAGCATTAGAATATAATGAGCTCCAAACATCTCTAACATTGTGTAACTTACACAGGTTTAAAATGGATGTTCTAGTTCTGGGCATTCTAATATGATTACCAGGACGTGTTGTGTCCGACTGACGGTTCATGATACAATTAAAATCACCCATTATTATAATTTCTCCTTCCCAGTCTAATAAAGCTATATTTAATTCTTCGTATATTCTTGGGTCTTCTTTGTTAGGTCCATATACAACACAAACCACAAGCTTCATATCACTATGACATAGTTGCCCCAGAGTTGAGGCAGTGGTCCACTTAGCTGTCTTGGCAGACAGGGATTGTGATCATGCATTGCTAGGCAGTAGTCACACCAATAAAAAGGGTTTGCGCTTGTAATCATGCTCTTATAAGAATTATGCAGATTGTGGTACTCCTGGCAGACAGCTTCTCTGCCAAAATGTCTACCCTATCATACAGCTATCTTGGCAGGCATCATTCCCCCATCAGACAGGTGCAGTGCCAGTGATTACACCCTTATAACATTAACATTGTGTCGGTCACCAGGTCCCCTCAGTATTAACTGCTTGCAGACTGCTATGCAATGAACTTTTTTTCTTAGCACTTTGCAATTTTTACAAAACAGAAACAAAATACCTTGTTTTCGTCCTGTAATAATGTTTATTTCTGTATGCATATGGAAAGCCAGTCACCTAAATTATGGCTAAGATGCACTGCTGGGGGATAAGCTTCTGTTAGTGTGGTAGCGGTGTGATTAAAGGCAGCAAGGGGCCAATGAATAAAGATGTACCGGTGGTACTCCCTCACATTTAACAATGCTCAGATGTTGACTTGCTAGGATACCTACAGGCAATGCAATGCAGGCTATATTGAAAAGTTCCTTTAATTCAAAGGAGCGTCATCAAATGTGCATTGTTTCTGTAGATACCATTTCCATTTTACTCAAAAATATGTATTTTTACTTCTGGTTGGAGGGGAATAGAGGAGACTGCTGGTTTAAAGTGACACCCATGAAACCTTTTGTCAACAACCTTCAATAACTTCTCTAATTTTGAAAATTGCTTAAATTTGTTTTTTGCAGTTAGAGCACCCTGCACTCGTCTTTGACAACAGCTGTATCTCGGTTCTTCTATGAATAATAATCCTCTGCCAAAGCCTCTCCAGTTCTGTACCCGAGTTTGCTTCCACCATATGTGTTTGAAAGAAGTCCTCTTGTGCTGAGCCACAAATGGTCTTTAAAGACCTGTGAAAAACTCAGGCGTGCCGTGCTGTGCGGAGCCCACAGCAGCTCGAGCTGAGACACACTACGGTGGAGGAGGGGGCTGCATCCATTGTAGTCTAATGGGCCTGGGCAGAAGTGTGACCGGAAATGTGCGACCCCCTTTCCATCACTTCACGACCCCCTCTGGGGGTCGCGCCCCACACTTTGAAGACCCCTGCTCCAAGTCAATAGTTCTAAACCTGTGGTCCGAGAATCCCTGGGGGTCTACAAGGTGTACTCAGGGGGTTTGCTAATGTATTACCAAATTAAATAATATTAAAAATAATATATTACAATTAATAAAGTATAATCAAATGAAGCAGAATTGGAAATGTGAAAGCTTTTTCTATATTTGAATATGAATTTAACAAAAAAAATCTATATTTCAGCATTTGCAAGGTGTATACTTGTTTTTGTATTTTTGAGTATTGTTTTGAGTTTCACATCACAAAAA